>NW_025404029.1:0-5124 GCF_020080835.1 Cotesia glomerata
TTTTTTTTTCGCTCAAGAAAATAATTAGGAAGAAAATATTTTCTAGGCTCAAGTGAAACTTTTTTTCTGTGTATTATTAGCAATAATTGATTGTTTTTTGAAAATGGATAATTAGTAAGTTCATGATGATAATAATTATGGTGAGAGTGATTATTGAAACCAGAAATTAAGTTTCGTTGAAGAAGAAAGACAAAAGATCGGCGACGCTAACTTTTTTGGTTCGTTGATATTTTTAATAACTTTTTCAATCCAACCGACATAGTGAAACGATCTGTAAGAATTCTGATTCTAAATGAATTTAGATGAATTTCATATTTTGGACACAAATATGAATTGGTTTTGAGATTAATCTAGCTTGAAATTGATAGTATACTGGCTTTCGATCCTGCCCAGAATTTTTAATAAAGACTTAAGAATATTTTATTTATAAAATTAATCCTAAATATTTCTAAGTCTTTATTAAAATTCTGAAGCAGGATCGAAAGTTCTACAGATGTGCTAATTTCTATTTACAAATCAATTTCAAATTATGATTGATCTCAAAATTAATTCATATTTTTGTCAAAATATGAATTTCAATCTTAAATTCATTTTGAATCAGAATTTTTTTGCACGGGGATAAAGTTATTTAAATTCTCTAATAAGTTTCTAACTTTTCTGATTTTTTCCAAATCCATAAAAATTTGTTCGTTTCATATTGATAGGAAAAGTTAGGGATGACAAAATCAGGCCTTGTCGTTCTATTCTAACATTTTACGTGTACAAGTAACTGAGTTAAACCAAACCAGTCATATATTGAGAACGTCATTGACTATGTTTTAATATTCTGAAAAGTCTAGTCGAACGCGTCTACCAGAAATGGTCTTAATGACAAAGATGATGATAAATAAACCTTAATTTTTATTCAAAAAATTATCTTGGGAAATAATAAATTTATACATGCCCCTTTGAAAATTTGTAATGTAAATAAATTATCAACAAACCTCGGCAGAGAAATAATACGCAGAAGGGTTTCCATTTTCAAATGATACCGAAATCAACATACACCTGACGATATTAATTTTTCTTTTGAGCAATATTAATTAAAAACTGATAGTGTTTTGAACTGACAACTTGTTCATTCTCAAAATAATATTGTTTTTACCAATTAATCTCGACAAAAATCTAGAAAACCGGTGACGTTAGCCGAGTCGTCTCAAGGCGCATGGCCTATAGAGAACTCGGACTAACTTACCGGCCAGGCGTGGGTTCGAATACCAAGCTGGTCTTAGAAACCAACTTGGTTGGGATATTCGGCCCTTTGCCGCGTAGGTTGGGCATTTACACAACCCAAAAGACCCAACGTACCACTCCCAACAGTTAAAAGTCGGCGATATGACCACAGCAGTTAAAACCGACTCTAAATAATAATAAATAAAAAAAAAAAAAAAAATCCTAGAACTTGTTAGATGTTTGTTTATTTCAGTGTCATTTTTTTGACTGCCAACCAAAAGATCACTTAACTACGATTTCTCTACCGGACGACGCCAGATGATGGACTGCTACCGGATCATGAAGGCACCAGAAACAGGATCATATTTCATAAGTTATCACCACAAAAATAATTATTATCCACTCTCGTAATCAACATCTGAAAAAATAATAAAATTTTAGTTTAAGTATTTTATGAATTTTCATGTGAAAAAAAAAAAAAGAATACATACTAAAATTTTGAGCCAGCAGACATCTAAAAATCGTATGATGTTTTTTTTTGCCGCTTCAATAAATTATAATTAAAAAAAAAAAATTAAGCCTAATTTAAATGCATATAATACTTCTAATTATATGCATTCCTCTCTTTAATTCTAATAACATTCTAATAAAAGATTAGGATTCAGTTTGAGTTAAATATTGTGTTGAACTTTTTATTCACTGCCCACATCATAATAAGAAGTCAAAATTCGAATATAAATAATAAAAATAAACAATGACTCAGCCTCCCCTTAAAAAATTTTTAATGTTTAAACTTGATTATTTTTATTGTCCGCGATTTCTGACTCATGGAAAAAAATTTTCTGAAAGTTAAAGTATGATCAGCATATTTAATGCTCTCGCATCGTTTTCGTGGACAAATTTTAATTTTCTTTTTGACTAATCCCAAACGTACACGGTTGGTAATATTTCCAATCCCCTCTATATTTGGTGCAACTCCTACATAGGAGCAGTTCTTGGATATATAAGCAACCGTGCCTCTAAAAACGCTCACAAAAAAATACTCACAAGTAACTGTTATATATTCATTTTACAATTATTTCTGGACTCAAGATGAAGTTCTTTGCCGTGCTTTTGATGGCCACCCCTTATGTGCTTTCCATACATGCAAGTAAATCTCTACTGAACATTGCAGTAGCCATAAAGAATGCCGGACGAATGGACTTTAAGGGTGTTTTGAAAGTAAGTGCCAATGGATCCAGAACTGCTCCTTCCAATAGAGAAGTCAGCGATTCCTTACTACGCCAAAAGGTAGAGTCTAATATAATTTTGTTATAAAAATTAAGAGCATTTACAATAACAACCATATTTTTACATTTATCCAGAATTGAAAAGATCCCTGCATTTACGGAGGAACACTGTAGCCGTGTACCTACTGATGCTGATGATGAAAATAACCTGCCACAATATGTAAGGATGCGTTTCACGAAAGAAAAGAGAATAAAATTTTGTTATTTTTAAAATGCGGACTGTATGAAATAAATATTCAATAAATTACAGTTAAATATTCCTCACCAAATTGCAACAAAAGAGGTTCAATTATTTAAAATTATTTGTTTTAAGTTTTGTTGATAAATTTTAACGTAAAAAGTAAATAATATGGCAATTCTTTAGATTTCGTAACAAATCAATTAATATAAGGCGAGAATTTATTAAAAAATTCTATTCATAAAAATTAAAAAAAAGATTGATGCAATTTTTTTAATAAACTTTAAAAAATTTATTTGACATATCAAATTAAGTATATAGAGATTAGATTCATTTTTAAATATTTAAATGCACATTTTGTAATTTTTAAATAAATAATAATTATTATTTTAACCGGTGACGTGTTAGCCGAGTCGTCTAAGGCGCATGGCCTATAGAAGACTCGGACCAACTTTACCGGCCAGGCGTGAGTTCGAATCTCAAGCTGGTCTTAGAAACCAACTTGTTGATATTCGGCCCTTGCCGCGTAGGTTAAGATTTACACAACCCAAAAAGATCCCCAACGTACTACCTCCCCAACAGTTAAAGTTTCAAGGCGATACTGACCACAGCAGTTAAACCCGACTCTAAATAAATAATTAATAAAAAAAAAAAAATATTCTAATTATTAGTCACTTAAAAACAGAGTTAAAAATAAAAAAATACTTTGAAAACGTAAAAAATTGATTTATAAACAATAGTCATAATAATTCACTAAAATTAGCAGGCATTTAACCATTTTCGATTTTTTAATCAATAAAAATTATGAGTCAGTAAAAAAAAATTCAAACTTTTTGAAATTTTTTTTTTTCATTTTAAATATTTTTTTCAATAAAAAGATTTTAAAATTTTCAGATGTCAGCTAATTTAATTTTTATGTACTATAGTCATAGTATAATAAATAACATGACGCCTTGCCCATTAAAGTTAGCTGTCATTAGAGCCCATTTTATTCTTTTTTTTAACAAACAAATTAGTTCCCTTAAAAATAATTTTAAAAAAAATTGCATTTTTTATTTTATTTAAATTTCTAAATCTCAATTTTTTCTAATTTTTTTTTTGCCATAATTTATTTGTTAAAAAAAAAATTTTTTCAATTATTTAACATTTGCTAAATTCTATTTTCATTATAATAACAATAGTGACAATCGTTCATCTTATATCCAATTGTCACCAAACTTCTTGGAAGTTGTTTATTTTTTATTTCAATATTTTTTCTTTCATTTATATCATATTAAAGTTAGCTGTCACTTGATTAATTTTTAATTTTATTTAACAATTGAATTAATTCTAAAAAATTATTTTTTAAAAATTGCGTTTTTAATTTTTTAAAATTTCTACATGTCAATTTTTTTTATATTTTTTTTTGCCATAATTTATTTGTTAAAAAAATTATTAAATATCTGTTAACTTTATTATCATTTAATTTTATTTTATTCACTAATTAATAAACTGTCCCTAGTCCCATAATAAAAATTGAGATGAAAATGTATGTGAAAACCAATCTATTCGTGATGTGATTGGTTGAAAAATATTTATTCTCATTCTGGATTGGTTGAAAGTGAATATAATATAAATAAACGATTACCACATAAATATACCATGACAGTAATAGTGAGGGCGGTTTCATGCTATGCGCAAATTCGATTCTTAGTATTTTTAAAATCCTAAAACTCATTGACTAATCCCCTATCAAACCACTTTTTACTGTAACAAAGAACGAATTCTAAAAAAAAATTAGAGTAGAGTACAAATATATATTAAATATTAAACAGCAATATGTACTTTGTAGTTTGACTAAATTCTTTAGTACGTGCTTATATAAATATAATAATTATGAAGGTAGATCTAGGTACAAAATAATCCAAGGACCTAAAAATAACGAAGACTGAATTTCAAAGCAGTCCACTGTATACCGTAACTAAATATTTTAATAAGCTACCGAATGAAATAAAGAATACATATTATTTACTTCAATAAAACTAAAAATAATATTAAAAATATGGTTGACGTCCAGTCAGAAACAACTAGCTACCGAATAAAAGATATGTCACTTGCGCTAGTCGTAATAATAGTATTTCTTAATCGTATGAAGAATAATAATTATAACTTTTACAAAAGTTGCATCAACTTCTTGGTGCTATTCTATGTTTTCGCTTTATATTTTTCTCTATTATAACAATAACGTACAAATTCTTTCAATACTAAGTATATTTTGTTAAATAGGCATATATGATAAACCAACCATATACCCAGTCAGCATCCTAAGTCAGAAAGATTTCAGTATGAAGTCTTTTTAAAACTTCTTATAGAAGTCCTAATGCGACGTCTTAAGGAGCTCTTTTACGAGGTCAGAACTAAGAGCTCTTAATGAACTCATAAGTTTGAGTCAATTTTCTGACATCC
>NW_025404030.1:0-5118 GCF_020080835.1 Cotesia glomerata
TTATTGTTCTTTATTGCAATGGATCTTTACTCAGAATCCACAGAGTCATGGATTCAGAGTAAAACTTTTGCAATAAATGGTCTCACAATTCTTGCGCAGGTATTGGCGAAGATTATTCTGATCGAATATGTTCGTCGTGATCATTGCGGATAATCGTATATTCATTAAATTATCTCAATGTGATTTCCTAATTATCGAACATTTATGTTTCTCATGTTCTTTATTCAAAAAGCTTAATTTTTGTCAATGCTTAATAAAAAAATTATTATAAATTTTATTGGTAAGCTGTTAAGAAGTTTTAAAATAGATAATAACTGATAATATACTAATTTTCTCATTGCACTTAAAGGTTTTGTGCAAACCTCATGTACAAGGAAAAAAAAAATAAGCCAGAGATGTTTTTTTAGCAATGAATTTGGTTACATTAGTTTACATTGATTGAAATCACATTATTGAGTTTTCAGATTGAGCTTTTAAAATACGTAATATTCTCAAACCAGACCTTTTTTTTTTTTTTCTATATATTTGATCTATTTTAAAATTAAAAATAAGTGAATCGTGTAGAGTATGACGTGTCCTTGAGAAAGTCCTCTCGGCTTCGCCCTCGGTTGACTATAACATGTGATCTGAGCTATTTCACTTACCCTCCTTAAGGGTGAAAATCTACTATTTTCGAAAATGGAAAAAAATTTTACCGAATTTATGTAGAGGGGCTGTTATGCCCTCAGCGGACCATCATGTGCCACTCTCTCTCCGGTATAGTTTCAATTTTTTGTTAAATTTTTCGGGTCAATCAAATTCTTTTCTAATTAATTTTACCCCAAATTCATCTAAACAATTTATTTCGACGATTAAATATGAAAATGCGAACAGCCGGATTTTATTTCCGTATTATAGCTGGCTAAATCAAGATTGAAACATACTATCGTTCGCATATTTATATCTAATTAGGGTGGTGCTTGTTTTATGTTATTTTGAGGTTCCATCACAATTTTAGGTTAAGTTCGTTCCATCTGTTCCATTAATGGAACGCTCCAGTGAAATTTTAATGCATTGATCTATTGATAGATTAAAAATTTGGAATGAATTATTTTGAAATTATATCCAAAAAAAGAACCACTCTAATATACATCTACATATACATATATAAATATATTTAATAAATTTATATATTTATGTACAAGGTCCTTCCTAAATTAAATATTAACGTAGAGTCAAGGCCATTAAAAATTAATAATTAATTTTATTTAGAAGTGATATGAATTTTACAAATTATTCAAAAAAAAAATATTTAATAATAACGATACTAATAAATAATAATAATGTTAATGATTATTATAATTATAACAATAAATGTCCTGGATTGTGTGCATAAATAATTGACGCTTGTGTAAAGTAGATATTAATTTTAAAAAAAATTAACTTCTTAAAGTTTCTTGTAAATATTCTATTAATTTAAATGATAAATTTGCAAAATATTAAAAATTATCTAAAAAAATTTAGACCGGAAAAAAATTTTGGCACAACACAATTTGAGTTAAAGGAAGTAATAACAATTTGTACATAAAAATGAAGATGTATTTATATATAAATTATTATTTCTGTTTTTATTTGACATTAAATAAAAAATGTAATTAGTTAATATATGAATATATTTACGATGTAATTATTCGTATGAGTGTTGTAAAAAATAGCGACTAAAAATATCGATAATTGTAAATTTAAATCGTTTGCCATTTAGTTATTACGTGAAAAAAAAATCGCTCGTGTAGAGGATAACTATAGAAATAATTGGTAATTGATATAAATGATAATAAAAATAAATCTAACGGTGGGGATGTGGAGATTAAATATAGAATGTATAATATTAGCGTAAAGTTAATTGTATGAAATGAGTGAAGATATGTAAATGCGATTGATAATATGGAGATCGTGCTGATTAAAATTTGTGATGAAAGTTAAAATAGAGTTGTGAAGAGAAGAAATGTTTGTCGGCAAGATAAGATGTGTTCGCAAATTTAACCAACAGACTACGAATCTTTATATTATTATCTAGTCATCAAGTGATAATAAAAGAAAATTTATCATAATTTACAGGTAGTTTGTTGATTCTTTTATTATTTTTATATTATATTTTGTACTTTTTAGTTTCAGTGATTGACTGTCGACATGTTTGAACTTCAACGGGAAAGTCCAGATGAATTTATATGTTACCTTAAGGAGGATAGTTTTTCTACTGCCAGCCCTTTAGAATTCTTCATTACCTACAGCGTCAATACAATTTTATCAAAAGCTAGATTCCGGTCGGATTTTTAAATATTATATTTATAAAAAAATAAGTATCGCATCAATAAAAATTTATTTATATCGACCAAGTGAGAAAAACGAATTAACAAAAAAATGAATTTATTTCTGCAGACAAGACAGATCCTAAGTATGTCAATTTTTGCAATTTACATTATTGCAGCTTTAATTATATTATTAAATGTATAAATCACCTCTTTTTTAGAAAGAATTGAGGTCCCTGGAAAATGAATTTAAGCCTCAATTCATATATAGTTATATATAATCACTTATATATAATTAGACCTGAAAAAATTGGCCAGATCTAAATCATATATAAGTACTAGATATAATTATTTCTATAAAAAATAAAAAAAAATTCAACGTAAGCGGGGATCGAACCGGGGACCTGACGCTTTAAAGACTAACACGCTACCTGGATTACCTACGAGACTTTCTGAAAAGTAAAAGCTTCGAAATACCTACGACTAATGCAAATTGAATATATAATCGATTTATATAAGTTAAATTAATTAAGGTAAGCTGTAGGCGTGATAGGGCATTTCAACAGAAAATTACTGGCAAAATTTTTTTATTTCGAAAGAGTAACATATTATTCACGTCAGATTACATCGCGGGCTCACCTCGAAATTGCCTTTACACGAGAGTATACGAGATGGTAGTGCTAGTATGAAATCTTCCATACCACTCGAGTGGGCCAAAGATTTCATACTAACTTTATCTATCTCTATACCGCTACGTAAAAGATGCAATTTCAAAAAATTAATTACTCAAAACGGTGTGCGGTCAATTGATCTTGAAATTTTGGTAGTGAAATTATTAATATACTAGACGAATCTGGTGAAACTTCTGTATCATTCTACATATATTTGTGAAAACCCATATAGGTCAAAAACTTAATACAAAATTGCTTACATTCAATGCAAATAAGTTATAGGCGCCAATCTTTAATCAATTTTAAAAGCTTTTTTTGATGGACTACTATTTTTATCTTTTTTGCGGTGCGTAAATATATAAAGATGATGGTTTTCCGATTCACGAACACAGGCCGTATAATTTCCCATGCACGAAACAGGGAAACTGCGATTTGATTCCGCAAATTTTCAACGACTGGCCTAGCGATTTATTTTTAAAAATATCTCCGAATTGGCTGAACCGATCGACCTCAAAAACTAATCAGCTCAACCTTAAAACCCGCATCGATCGCCACCAAAAGCGTCAGAATCGATTGATGCGTTCGTGAGATATCGTCGAAAAAGTGTTTTCTTGTAATAACTCCAAAATGTTTCATCAGATCAATTTTTTCGTCCCAAATTATTTATAGAGTTCAAAAAATTACATCGATCGCCGCCAACAGCGTAAAAATCGGTCGATTCATTCGAAAGTTCAAAAAGTCCTAGTTTATGAACAAAAATATTTGTTTACATTCTACTCACCACTTTGACACAACCTACATATCAATTGAATTATCACGAAACTACTTTTAGTTGAAATCTAATCATTGAATAAGAAAAATATTTAAATCGGTTGACCTTGAAGGCCATCCCTGTAATTTCCTGTATCTCTTGAGATTCTTTAAATTTTATATCTGTAGGAAATGTATTTGAAGAATATGAATTTTTGACAATTAATACCTCCGCACTCTTATATAGGGAGTGAATTTCGTAAGATCCTATTCGAGATGATTTTTATATTATAAAGAAAAAAGATCCTACAAAACTTCGACTCCATAGAAACTATCGTTTGGAAATGATAGTCATAGCTAACCAAATAGTTAGAAATTGATAAAATCCACTCTTAGCTGAACTTAACATCATTCACGAAGATTCCTACTAAATTTTGAGTCTGTAGAAGTTACAGTTTGAAAATTAAAAGTTAACATTCTAACACCCACCCCCGCAATCCTTATTGAGGGTGGGTTGGGTAAAACTGCTCTATCATTTCCGCATCACATATGGAAGACTCCACCTAAATTTGCCGTCTGTAGGACCACAATAAGAAAGGTATTGTTAATATCCACCCGCAACCCCTGTGGAGCGAGCTATCGTAAAATTCGTTCATAGATTATTTCTATATCTCTTACAGAAGATTCTACCAAATTTGGGAACTATAGGAGCTATAGTTCAAAAACGGAATTAATCATTGTTAACGCCCCGCAATCACCTTTGGGAGATTTTTAAAAATTATTACATACAAACCCTCCCAACAATTCTGAAGGCAACAAAAAAAATTTAGCTCAATCGGTCCAGCTGTTCTCAAGTGATGTGGACATGCGGCATTTTTATTTTTATTTATATAGATTTATCTTTCAATAAAATTTCATAATTTTCTGTTGAAATGCCTATCACGCTACAACTACCTTAATACAGTTCCATTATTTCATCCAATAAAACTATAATTTAAAAGATTATTAATCATTGGGAGTAGCAGACTCCTGAGATGAAAATAGAGAACGTTTTATAGTAATCACAAAATGCATATATAATTTATATATGATTTCCGTATAGTTACACTGATATTGATAGAAGGATTTGTTTATGAGCTTTTATTAACTGTTAATAAGTGATTTTTTAACATCATGGGATTTAATATATATTTATTACCAGTTAATAAATTATTTATTAAATAATTTATTAAAGTTAATAAATATTTGTTAACAGTTAACAAATATTTATTTGAAATCAAAAGCAAAATAGCAATTTTCTTTTGACATTTTATAACCCGACAACTGGGATACATAACTGTAACACATGATAATAATTCAAAATCACTAAATAAATTAACGTTTAGAATATTTAAAAATTTAAAAGATAA
>NW_025404031.1:0-5115 GCF_020080835.1 Cotesia glomerata
TGTGTGTGTGTGTGTGTGTGTGCGTTTTAGGAAAACGGTTGACCCTAAAGCGTCATCTCTGCAAACTTCCCGCTAAGCTTCATACTTAACCGCTTGTACCAGATATTACGTTCTTTTTTGAGCTCTTCAAGCTCAAAAAAATATATTTCGTGGAATATGAGCTTTCCGAGCTCTCAAAAAAAGTCGGGTAGAAGTTTAATAACACATTATTTTTGAATTTTCAGACCACGATTAACTTTTGAAATGAATTAACTGATTTTTCACGCGGTTGGAGGCATTCGACGCAGTTTTTTGAAGCCTTATATAAAGGAATTTTCGAGTATGAATTGATCGAACTAGGAATTTTGGAGTGATTCCGAAAAACACTTTCTTCCGGTTTTCTTTCGACAACGATAACTCACGAACGAATGAACCGGATTTTGACCGGACTGACGGCAATCGACGTGGTCTTTTGATGTTGAGAGCTGATTAGTTTTGGAATCGATCGATAAAGCCGTTTAAAGTTATTCCAAAAAAACCACAGTTTAATAGAATTTTTTTTGTAGTTTTTTTGTGATTTCTCAAAATCTACCGGTCCGAATCGGTCCAAAAGTATTCAAAATCTAAGTTTGTTATAAACGGTTCACACACACACACACACACACACACACACACACACACACACACACACACACACACACACACACACACACATACATAAATACATACAGACATATTGCCGGACATCATCAAGCGAAAACATTCCGGGAAGCTTCCTAGGACTTCAAAAACGTCGAGATTTGATGAAAACTCGATTTTCGAAAAAACAGGGTAGAACCAATAACTTCCCCGATTTTTTGAAAGTACCCTTTTCAACTTTCTTAGCGGGAAAGTTAAAAAAAAATTTATTTAAAAGTTATTTTTTATCTATTGGACAAGAAAATAACTTTTAAAGGCATTTCTCATTTTTAGAATATTACTATAGAAATGACCAATAAAAAATGAAAATTAAAAGATTGGCTTGTACGTACAACATTTGTCCAGCTCCACCTTCTCTGACACTCGACGATTCGCATTTTTCTTATTGCCCCATCTTTGACAAACAAAAGCTTGTAAAAATGGACACTATCAAAGAAAACCTGCAAAAGAAAAAGAAATATTCTAAATAATAATAACATGAATGGATGAGTTTATAAATTATTTAATCGCTAGGGCCCATATGAAATATAAAAATAAATAACCTAAAGTTAACAGAAAATAAACTCGAAGAGCTCAAATTCTTTCAGATTTTTTTTATTAATTAATTTAGAAATAAAAATTATTGTTGAAAAATTGCGCTCTATCAGACAACTGTTAACTTTTCATGAAAATGGAAATATAGAAACTGTTCCATGTAGGCGTCTAAATATGGTGTATATTTTTTAACAACTAAACTATTAGGAACAAATGTGAAGAGAAAAATTTTTTCCCGCACCGTAACTTGTTAAAAAAAAAAATAGGATAATTATCAGATTGTCAACTTATATTTGGTTTAATAACATGAGTGGCAGACGGCGGACAATATTTTCATTTTTTCTTTTAATTTTACCAAAATCACTCATCTTAACAACACTAACTGCTAAAAATTTTTAATAATAATTTAAAGTCCTATTAATTAATGATAAAAATATGAGGTTAACTGAACTCATACAGCCTAACAGGTTCATTTGTTCCCAGGAAATAAAGATTAACCGACATCTAAAGAATTTTAATAATTTTTTTATTAAAAAAAATATTACAAAAATAAAAAAATTTTCATTTGAGAAAAAAAAACTTGAAAAACTCTAAGTGCAATTTTTTACAAATATTTTTCAATTCTAATTTAATAATGAGAAAAATAATCAAAAAAATTAATCTTAATGTCGGCTAACATAAATATGTATCATTGTTGCTGGTTACTGTAGATTATAATTATAGCTATCAATACTTACTTGAGATATTAATGGAAAATTTAAACCACTGACTGGAATAACAATAAATTTTTTTTATTTATAACACTATCGAGATGTCACCGAAAATTCCAGAATAAATAACAATACAAGCACTGTAATATTATGGCTGAAAGTATTATATAAAACACGATATACCTTTATTTGAATATAGTGTGCCCGACGCCTCGCGATATAATACAGACATTAAGAACACTAATACTTTTCCTAACTCACCTACACTCACCGACGCAACAAATTGGTATATGTGTATCGCAAACAATAATTTAGAAATTTCGCCGCTTTAATGATAGTGCTTTTAAATTAGCACCGCTCCACGGGCATCTATTCGCTCAAGTGCCCGAAGCCATGGTGGGGAAAAACTGATTTACCGTCAGCGCTACCCGTGGCTATATCCGACTTCTACGGGGGCTGTTTTTATGTTTCAAGGAGTTAGCCTAAATATACAAGTGAATTCATTGTTTAAAATTTATTTAAATAACATAACATAAAAATGAGTCACACAAAAGTTGTTGTGTTGTTAGTTGTAAAGAATACAGGTGAAAGAAGATGGCTATCCATTTTATAAATTTCAACAACAAGTTGGAAAATAGAATCAAAAGGAAAAAATGGATATGCTGGGGAGACAAAAGTAGAGTAAAATCATAACCTTACTATCGGTAAACAATAAAAATCTTGAAAGGAGTAAAACTTAAAAAATATTAAGTTTAGAAAATGCTATTAAATATTATTATTAATTAAAAAAAAAAATTTTTTAAACATTTATAAATTCCTAACACTAATTAATAATTATTAATTATATAGTATTAAAAAAAAATAAGATTGAATTTTTTATTATAAACTTTTCATTTATTATTTAAGATTCATTTACTCTTTTCTACTCATTATATTAAACTAAAAGATTATCCATACCAATGATCATAAATTTTTAAATATTAAATATTAAAAATTTTCAATTTCACTTGCAGTATTGATGGCTTTCATTGTGGACTCCAAAGGCACTTTTATGATTATATTTGCTTGAGTGATCATTTTATTGGAGGCCAAAAGTCCTGACTGCTAGAATCTGAGGTCCCAGCTACATTCCTACTAAATTTCCTACAGTTTATAAATCTCAAAAAGTTAATGAGTTAATGGTCACGAATAAGATGAGTAATAATATATTGAAATTAACATAATTGAAAAACTAAAAGGAGAGTATTACTATAAATTTTAGATATTATTTTACTAAATAAATATAACTGTCGCTATTAAAATTTGTGATTATCAGCTTAATCAAATAATATGAACTTTTGTTAAATAAATTGCTAAGATTTAAGCGCTTAATGGTTGCCGACAGAACAAAAATACATCTTCTTCGATCCTGAGGCTGACAGTTAATGAATTGCCAGGCTGGTCGCTGAAGATCCGCCGATAGGCAACTGTTTGAGGGTTGATCAAGAATAATATAAATTTAACTAAACTTTTCAAAGTCAAGGTAACTGGTCGATTTATTAAGCTTTCTCGTTGATCTTGCGAAACTCTTCTACCTCTCGGACATGTTAGCAGCAAGAACCAACTTTTTCCTTTCACCCAATGTCTGTGGCTGGAACTGAATTCAGAATGGTTATTGGTTGAAATCCCGTTTTTATTATGGTTTCCATTTAAGATCCAAATCTGAAAAGTAAAGCTGATAAATTTAATCGATTAAAAATTTTTCCCAGCTTTATTATTGAATTGTAATATGTTAATTTTAGTTAGCAAACATAATCTATTTTTTTTGTACTCTAAAACAATCAGCACTTTTAATTTGTAGAATTTTGAAACAATAAAATATTTTTGTAATTTCGTTTAATCTAAACTTACTTATAAAAAAAATAATTAAATGTTTATTCAAGTTTTCTTATAATTTTTCTCTATTTTCTTTTTATTTGAATTCAGTCTGATTTCAGTTAACCTATCTTTATGTGTGCTAACTTCTATGCTACTTTTTCGGTATTAAATATACTTACATTTCACTTTTTAATGCACAAGAACACTTTACATTAACAAATATTTATTATAAATATTTCCTTTAATTAAAAAAACATTTTTTTATTTATCATTCGATATTATTATTTCTGACAGCCATTCAATACATAATAAATATATTACAATAGCCCCCTGTAGTTCAAACGTGCCATGGCGCTGAAGTCGCGCACAGAGCGAATAGGCAGTGTCTGTGCGACGTTTATGCTTTCATATATACATATGTATGCATACAAATTTCGCTGTGTGTTCTCTGTATAACATACAGAATAATACTTTTAACTTCCCGCTACAAAAATCAATGATTTTCGAAAAATTAGTAAGCTTTGAGCTCAAATGTAGCGTGAAATTCTATAGTGATCCCCTGCAAGGTCAACCGTTTTCCAGACTTTTTTGTTACAATTTATTGTTAAAAAAAATGCTAAAAATGTTTAAGTGTCTTTTTATTTCATTATTATTCGTAGTTATCACAAAAATCGTAAGATTTTCGGTTGAATATATATATATAAATCTACTAGCAGTACATCGATACTGTATGACGATAGGAGTGACTTTCTGATCAACAGCTGAGGACCCGTACCTATGGCGAAAGTAAAATCTCCACCTACTATACTTCGAATATATGATCCATTAAAATTAATGATACATAAGTACGTAGATCATCTTTTGGAACGTAGCAAAATGCCATAGATTTATATACATATATTGCTAAATTAATGTGCTTATTTTACTATTTATGTAATTAATATTATTTGGTTAATAACAAATGTCTGCGTCAAAGTAATTTTTCTGACATATGCAGGAAAAACTTCAACTGATAAAAAATATGTATCAAATCTAAATTTCTCAGTAATAAATTTCATAATTTTTCCATCAAAATTGATTTAGCAGATATTTAATCATTTTTAGAATTTTTTTAACAAAAAAATTATGGCAAAAAAAAAATTAGAAAAAATAATTGACATGTCGAAATTATAAAAAATTATACACGCAATTTTTCATAAAAAGATTTGTTTGTTGAACAAAATTAAAAAATTATGAAGTGACTGTTTACTTTAATGTCATAATTTTTTCAAATTATCGTTATTTTTCTATAAACCTAGCTAGCTAACAATTATTTTTTTTTTAAATTTCTTTTAAT
>NW_025404032.1:0-5106 GCF_020080835.1 Cotesia glomerata
TTATCTGGTTTTTTTGTTTTTCGTAAGTGTTACGTTCTCAGAATTTCGCCTAAAATTATTTTTTTTTGATTACTTTATAAATATTATATTTTAAATAAATATATCTTCGTTAAATTCTCCGAATGCACATGGCCGAGATGTCCGTTGCTTCGCTGCTGGCATGATCAGCAGCTTGGCACCCAAGTCTCGCGATAAGGCATCAGCAGAGAGTCACTGCGTGATAGTCCAAACATCTTACGTCAGCATGGGTCTCGGCCCATTTGAATCCTCTCTGTGGGAGTAACCTGAGCTGCAAACATGGCTGAAAAACTGTTTATAAAAACTAACCCGGAGCTAATTCAGTCAGTAGATCCAGAGACTCTCTAGTGCAAAGAGTTCTGCCCTCCGGACTTGAATTCCTCCAGATCCTATTATCCTAACAAATACCAACTTGATACTGAATACATAGTTCACTATGCTTATGGCTATGGGGGCGAGCGCTTAACGGGCTGTTCACCCCCAAATAAGAAAACCTTTCGGCGGAAAGCGCGTTGTGCTAGCCAGCGTTCCGCCAACTTTAACCCATCCTGCTGGTCGAGCGCTTATCAGCGTTCACCGAAGGGCCCAGTCTCTTCGGTGCGGAAAAGCCAGCCAGCGTTCCGCCAACACCACAAATCCTCCAGTTCATGTCTTCGAGGAAGCTGCGATCGCGTCGATCCGGTCGCTCGGTACAACGGGGCCGTCGTCTCTAGCCCAACCGTTCAGCTTTATGGTCGGCAATTAATAACAAACCCAGCTTGAACCGGAAGTAGAGGTAGTGCGGGCAAATCGAAACCGTCGTTGCGAATAATCGGTTTACGACGAAATACTCGTCGAAACCGCGGTAGTGAAAGTAGTAATGAACCGCCGAAGAAGACTCCTCCAAAAATCACCGCCTCCTTCGTACCAGGGTCAAGAGGGTCAGTCCATTCCAATCAACAACAAATCCGCTCCTGCCTTCTGGACGGACATCACCAGGGACTCTGGATACTGGGCCCCGTTGAGAGCCTCCCGAAGTTCAGCCACCAGGAGGAGTCATCCCGGTCGACGACCCTCGATACGGATACTACCCTGAGGGAGAGTATTTCCAGAAGACCGGCCACATTAATGACACGTAGCTCGCTCTTTCGAGGTTAAGCTCGTTAGGGAGAGAACGGGGTATTATTTGGAAGCATGACTTATAGCCAATAATGGTGAGTCCCTAAAATAGTTGAAGTTAGGTAAAGTAAGCTTCATCTGTGACGGCACAACCGGGGGTCAATAGATCAACCACAATGAGATGCCAAACCTGAATTTATATTCGGACAGTTCCTTAATTGTAAATTTTTTTTTCAATTTTAAAATCGTCCCTACTCAATTTAAAGCAAGGCGTAATAAAATAAATACTAAAAATTGAGAACGTAACAAAGTAAGCAAGCAGAGATTGGTAATGCTTAGTGGATCAAGGTTTTCGATGATATCGATTACCGGATGTTCTCGTGGTTTATGGCGTCCTTCCGGGTTAGCGCTACAAGAAAGCCCTTCTGCGTATTGTTCCGTGATTTTATGACGGACTACGACGTTAAATTTGTATCTACTTGAATGAGAGCGCCATTTAGCTTGTCTCTTCGGTGATAGTTACGCTATTTCTAGCCAGGTGATACAAGGGCTACTAGTTATTAGAAAAGTGAAATGTTTTCGGAGGTGCAATGGTCGGAACTGTTGAATCGCGTATACTACCGCGTGGCATTGTTTTTCTACGTCGCTATATCGGGTTTCAGTTTCGAGAAAGCCTCGTGCGAGACATGTCACTATTTTCTCTCCAGCTCCTTCTAGGTCATCGTCGTCCCCTCTGTCGTCGTTTGACTGAGAATTCCGGATATTCCTGAGTCTGACGCGCTAACAGCTAGGATGAAGGGTTTGTTAAAATCTGGATATTTTAGGAAAGAGTTTTCACAGAGGGCATTTTTGATATCATTAAATGCCATTTATGCTTCCTCTGGGTCCATATGAAAAGTTTAGTTTTTCGAGTAAGGTCCGTTATGGGCTTAGCCCTTTCAGCGAAATTTTGATGAATCTCCGATAATAATTTGCAAGTCCCATAAATTTTGTGGCTTCAGTATGATTTCTAGGTCGTGAGGCATTTTTAAGAGATGAAATTTTTTTTTGGATCTGGTCTTATGCCTTCTTTAGTAATTACATGACCTAGATAATCTACTTCCGGACAGAGAAATTTACATTTTTCGGGTTGAAGCGTGAGACCTGCTTCTCTACATCGGTTGAAGAGTCGTTGAACTCTACCCCATGTTCTTCTAGGGTTCTGCCATAGCTAACTAAATCATCTTATGACCCAAATTTTATTTTTGTATTTGAGTATTTTAGTTTATTTTTGTTAATTACTTAAAATTAATAGAAACAATTATTGTTATTAGTGCGGCGATTATTATTTAATTATTGTATTTATTTAGTTAATAATTTTATATTATTGTTACCGAAGGCATGATTAAATTAAGAAATTGCGTGTGAGAAATTATTACGAAGCCGAGCGAATTAATTAAAAAGATCAAGCAATTTATTCTAAGTTCCGAACAAGATTTAGTATGGGAAAGTGATGAATGGATATAAAATGAAAAGAAATGACGATTATTATTTTGTAAGAAATAATTTAGGTAAGCGAAGATTTTATGTCCCGAGGACAATTTAGTATGGAAAATCAACGAATGGATATATAATGAAAGAAATTGCGATTAAAATAATAAAGAATTGCAAATTTGACGAAACGAATGGATAGAGAATGAAGGAAATTACGTGATTAAAATAATAAAGAATTGAGTTTCGAAAATAAAAACTTAGAATTTGGCGAGACGAATGGATAGAAAATGAAGGAAATCATGACAAAATAATAAATAATTATTTTTGAATGCTAGTTCGAGGGCACCGGACAGGTGTCTAAAACGATCCTTCCGGTTCGTTACAAGAGAGTTGGGGAAAAATGATAAACGCCTGTACTTGGCTCGATAAAGAAAGCAGTTCTTTTCTCTCGGGAGAATTACTCGGGCGAATACTCTTCACCAAGTGGTTTTCAGAGGATGATACTCTACCTGGAGTCTGACCAAGGCCCAGGTAAGTATCATGAACCGACCGGATGAAAAGTGCTACTCTCCGTGCCGAAGCCTTCAGCTGAGGTACGGTAGGTGATCATAAGCCGTGTAGGTGGGGGCGAAAAAGGACACTCTCCATTCGCTCTCAGTAGAGGCTAGGCCCAGGGGTGATTGCTAGTCTCCTGGGGAAGTGGGGAACCAGCTCTTGACAGTTAGTTTCGTGATTTTGAACTCGCGAATACGTGTGAAAAGAGTGTTCTAATATATTGTTTAATTTGTTTATATTGTTTATATCGTTTATTACCATTGTCAGGCCAATAAAGAGGTTTTCCTTTTTCTTTGATTTATTTAAAATGAAGTGTTTTGTTTATATTTTGTTATTGATAATGTAATCCCTGCTTATGTCTCTGGACTCCGGCGAGCAACACCCGGAGCCGGGGACAAATTACAATTAGATTGTAACGGGTACTTTTTGACCGTTTTTACCCCCGGCTCGATTTTAAGCTCGCCGGAGTCCAGGATTCTAACGAGGGTAATTTCTAAATTAATCAAACTTGGAAATTTTAAATTAATATTAACAAAAACAAAACCTCTTTATTTCAATAAACAAAAAACATTAAACATTTTACAAAAGAAAACGAAGATTAAACAAAATAAAACCCATACATACACGGCGTTTACAATTTCCATTTTCACCGTCGTTGGTAAAATCATTCGCCCGTCGTACCTCTCAAAACGCGTCGCTAATTCCCCTTCAGTCGGCCCTCTGGTGCCCAGCTCCTGACAGGTGACTAGCGCTGCCCCGCAGGCCCTAATTCGCGATTCCCAAAGGAAGAGTGAATAGAATCCACCTCTCCCTCACCTACTCGGCTGGGGTTGCCACCTTTTGGCTGAAGGCCTCCAGGTGGAGAGTCGCCTTTACTCGTAGGTAGATAAGTTCACTTACCTGTGGTAGTCCGCACCAGGTAGAGAGAACCCTCTTTTAATTTCCTTGGCCAGAAGTCTCCAGACAAGTAAATTAAACCCAGAGAAAGGTTGCTCAACGGCGGATAATTTTTGGGCTTTATCAACCCAAAAATTATTAATAAAAGCGAAAAGTATTGGTGAATTATCGCCACCTATCGCTTGCCGTCGAACTTCGGGAAATCCCCGAAAATTTATAAGTTTTTAAATATATTTTCAAAATTAAATATCAGATTCATTCAATTGATTCAACAGATTACATCAATTTCAATCGAATTACATTTTCCTACAATTTCAACGTCGAAAAATAATTTCATACAAACATAATTATTTTACCAAAATTATTTCCCATACTAATTTAATTTCCTGGGACTTAGAAAAATAATTAATTGGATATTTCGAATTTATTCAAAATATTTTAATCAATTAATTATTTCAGATAAAATAAATTTTTGTTCTTTGAAAGAACAAAAATTATCACGTCGCGGTTTCGCTTATATCAGCTCGGCGATTTTTATCGCGAGCGAACAGTCGACGCCATCTATCGCGCGATGGCAAACTACTAAATTCCTTTTTCTAATAGTCGTCCTTTGAAATAATTTTAAATCAAAGAAATAATTGTAAACAAAAAAATCATATACAGATTATTATTATTAATAATAATCGCCGTAAACAAATAATAAAGTTGTAAACGAAACTTGTCAAATTAATTGTTTCAATTATTTCAAACGACGTTTTAACCGTTAATTAAATTAATAATCTTTCATTAATACTTTTAACTAAACAATTAAACATAATAATAGTTACAATAGTAATAATAATAATTAACTATAAATAAAATAATTAAACTCATGACAAAAGTTAAACCTATATACATAAATGCCGTGGCACGGCAGTCGACGCGGTCGCGGTAGCGATGGCTCGCTCGGTCCGTCGATGAGCCCCGTCTCTCGTTGCTCACGACACCCCTCCGCCTCCCCGCTTATAATACCTTCTTCACAAGATAATCCATATTTTTGAAAAACATGGACGTTACAATCTATAT
>NW_025404033.1:0-5106 GCF_020080835.1 Cotesia glomerata
TGATACCATTTTTTGTGAAATTGTAGGTATGATTTAACACTAAAACACGCCGAGTTATTTGACAGTTAAAAGCCTTGAATATAATCGCGTATATAACGTATTTTATACTTAAAAAAAAAGGCGTCATAGCGCTGTCGACTGGCTGTCAATATGGGATTCACCATAAAAATTATGAACTAGTTATTGACTCCCATTGTTTAAATATCATAAAGCATACAATTAATTTCGATTATTTAAGTTTATAAATATTTCATATATTGTTAATTAAAAAAAAAATAGATCATATAATTACATGAAAAAATTAATTTAAACTCGGCAGTTAAAAAAAATGCTTTTCTAACCAAAGTTGTTAAGAAAATAGACGCTCGTAAGCTGATTTGATGAACTGGTGCTAACTTTATTTTTTTTTAATAATTAATATTTAATATTTTGAACTGAATGTGATTTTTTTCAATTTTTTAACTAATTAGAATTTAATAAAAATTTATTTGATCGTTATTCTTATTACAGATAATTTAATATATTTAAAAATAATTTAGGGTGTCAATATTTAGACCCCCGTCAATAATTGGGGCTTTTACCTTATACATATTTTTTTATAGATTTTTAATATATTTAAAATATATTTTTTTTTCATGGAGGTAATTAAATTCTTTTATAGAAAATTTAAATGAATTTATAATTTGTAAAAAATTTTCTCAATGTAAGAAATTTTTTCAATGGAAGTTAATGAGTCAGTCAAAAAAATATTTTTGATTTTCCAAACAGGATATGTTGAGCTCAGATCTTCTGGTTACGCGCCAAAAAATCTATTGTGTGTCAACCGTGTCGAGTGATTCAATAAAAAGCAATTAATTATCGAAATATTTAATCAGATTAGTAAACAAACTTACTAATTAAGTATAAATTGATAAAAAATTAATTAAGTGCACTAGATTCGCATAAAAAATTCCAGAAAATAAGGTCATTGAAAATGGTATTATTTACTTTATTCTTATCAATACTACAGATATTTTCCAGGTACGATTAAATGATAAAATGAACATCGATTTTTATTATTATTGTATATGAAAAACGCGAATTAATCTTCATTAAATTAGTAAATTAAATAATCATATTGTTTTGAATATTTATTTTTATGTAAAATAAATATTCATTCAACTCTCAAGTTCATTTCTTACGTTTTATTTTTACTAAATTTTATTGTCAATAAAATTTTGCTTCGAAAAAATATTTACTCAGTCTAAATACTTACTGAGTTAAAAAAAAAAAAAGAATATATTTTTATTAAATTATAATTAAAGGATCAATTGAGCTTTAAACGCATCTTAAAGTTCTTAAGCTTAAATTTTTCGTTCAAAGTCGTCTTAAAGCTTAAACAACTTTTATAATCATTTATTATAATTATAATGTCTTTGTTTTAATTTAAAAAAAAAATTAACATTGGTTTGAAACTCGAAAAATTTCAATTTAAAAATTTAAAAAATTAATTTTTTGTAGCAATTATTAAAAAGTTAATTTGTTGTAGTAATTATTAAAAAATTGATTTTTTGTAGCAATTATTAAAAATTTCAATTTGAAAATTTTAAAAATTAATTTTTTGTAACAATTATTAAGTAAATTTTTTATAGCAATTATTAAAAAGTAAATTTGTTGTAGCAATTATTAAAAAATTGATTTTTTATAGCAATTATTAAAAAATAAATGTGTGGTAAAAATTATTAAAAAATTAATTTTTTGTAGTAATTATTAAAAAAAAATAATATTAATAATTTTTTAGTAACTTATAAATTAATACTTAAACTAAGAAATTATAAATATCTCATTTACGATAATGCTGAAAGATAATGAACATTATTAAGAATTCGATTAAGTCGTTAACACATAAAGAAATTAAAAACCCGTAAAATCCTCCAAAATGACAAAGTATTATAAAAATAAGAATATCAAATACCATACCTTTAACAACGTCCATGCTAAATGTTATACTATACAATATATCAAGATAAAAATATTTGTTTTATCGAATGTGCAGTAATATCAACTAATGCAATTAATTACTATGATAATTTACAAAGCTCGATAATTTATAATTATATACACAAGGTTGTCACGTCTCGACACATCCAACCGTTTCAAATGAAACGCGGACACTGAGTCTCGTTATCATCACTGACTATTTAGAAACCGTCAATCTGTTATTACATACGGAATATATATATATCGTACGTACACACACTTGCATTGGTATTAAAAAAATAATATACGATTTTTTTTTTGACGCACTACAATGTAATTTTACCGCATTTCATTTTACTCATTACTTTAAGGACCAGTTTTTAAATCCAGGGTTAAATTTACATCCAATGATGAAAGCCTGTCTACACATATATTTTATGCATAGAAAATATATTGGCAATAATAATTATATTTTTATCCTGGATTGAAAAAATTGGTTGTAAAATGTAAATATGTTTTATTATTAATCACAGATTGATAATTTGCTTTGCGATTAATTATCAATTGTTATCATTAAACGTACAATGTAATGATAATATTTGCATGTAAGGGTAGCCGATAGTTCTTTGAACTTAAGCGATGGAACAAAGTGAGTGATGTCTACAAATAACTGTATCAATTATGATATATCACTTTTGAGAGTTTAAATTTTTAGAATTACTATTTGAAATTTTAACTCTACGACGATAAACTATTTTATGCACTTCAATAATTTTAAGATCAACAGTTTGTGACAAGAATTAGAGAAAGACTAAAATTATAAGATAAAAATTAATGATAATTAATAGCTACAGTCCAGTATTAACTCATTAAAGGAGACAGCTTAATAGGTATGAGTTAGTTTTTCTTTATATTTAGGGAAGGGGTTCAAGATAATTGGTAAAAAACCTTTCTAAAAGAGCCACTTCTTAGAAATTCTGTAAGAAAAGATCTAAAATAAAGAGATTGAATTTTAAAAGAGAACAGACCATTTTTGGGTAGATTTCTATAGAAATCTAACTATTATGTAAAATCTCATGTTGTAATTTTAAAAGAAAATTTTATCATAGTATGTTTTATTTAATCGAGTAATGTCGAAAAATGGCATTGGCTCAAAAGTTTACTATATGTATGTTATGTATGTATATATATGTGGGATATAACGCGCCATGTTAGCAGGGATTGCGCCCACAGTTCTCAACCGATCTTTATGAAATTTTGTGGAGCTTCTATTCACTGTGGATCAATACCAGACGATCAAGTTCGAAGATGAGCAAAATCCGCCGGTTAGTTTAAGAGTTGTGGGTGTTTGAAAATTTTTTTCATTTTCAAAAAATTTTGAATTTTGTTTTTTTTTATGAAAATAATCTTCTAGATATAAAAGATAGATAAAATCTATCAAATTTATCTTAAACTTCATTTAATTACCTTCAATTTAAACTATTATTTGACTGTTTTGATGATTTTTATGAGGATTCCGTGAATTAGTTAAAATTTTCAAAAATTTTCCAATTAACGTATTTTGTAGCCCTTTTTCTTTTAAATAATTTTTAAGTCGTAAAAGTTATAGCTCTTTAATTCTAACAAATTTATGTTAAAATTCACATAATTTTCTTCTTTCAATTTGAGCTTATTATTCGTCACTTTTGATACTTTTTCAATTTATTTCGGAGTTTGGAAAATTAAAAAAAAATCAAAAATAAATTAATTTTTAGCTTTTGTCATCAAATGACTTTATCTGTTACAAATCCTATTTTTAGGTAGATGTCTTTGAATATCTATTTGCTGGCTAGCCGGTCTCATATATTACTATTTAGTAAAAATATATTAAAAATAAATTTTAGGACATTATTGCCTTTTTAATAATGGGTTTTTTTCAATATTCAAACAAAAGAACTCTACCTATCCATGTCGTGGGATTAATGGCCGAATGAAAGCTTTTTTTTCTTCACAAAGTTGTCGTGGTTAAGGCATACCTGTCAGAAAATTCCTAAAATTTTGTATACTTATAAGGACATAATGATAGAATTACACAGTAAAAATTTTATGCGTAAAAAACTTAGTGTTAAAAATTTTATAGTGATAAATATTAACACAGTAAATGTTAAACTCAACACAAAAAGTGTTGATTATTTAACACAAAAATTTTTAACACTAAGTTTTTGACGCAATGACGTGCAAAATTTTACTGTGTACCCTTAAAATTTGAGGTCGATTGGACCACCTATAAACCGAGATGAATTCAATTAAAAATTGGATAATTAATATTAATTGCATACGCGCTCTCAATCAGTTGTTTTATCATCTGTTAAAATTTTTCTTTGGTTCGACCTTACAGGAGAATAATACTACTCGCGGGAAAATTCAAATTAAAAACAAATAATTTTTGTTATGATCTCAATAATTTATGTATGACATGAGCAATCTCTAAGGCATGCTCATTTGGATTTTTCCAAACTTTTTTTGATTTATTGTTGTTCTGAAATTATAATTCAAAAATTTTAATTTGATATTTCGACAGTCTAATTTACCAAATTGTTTAATTAACTCTATTTTAGAGAGATCTTTTCATTTGTCCGAAAAAATACAATTAGCCTTCGAAATTTGTTATCACTTTAAAAACCATTTAATATTTAATAGAAGGTATAGTATTTTAGTTAAGATCATTAAAATAATTTATAAGCGGACTATTACTAAATCAACATGTTAAAAAATCATCCTCTAAAAAATAAAGAGTTAGATCATTTGCTAATTAGAACGTCGATTTGTAATAAGAGTAAGTTGTGGTGAATATATTTTTAAAATTGCAAATCAGCATCTCTATTTTGGAAAGTGTTCAAGTAGAAAGACTGTTATTTGTACACAGAAAGAAAAATTGTCTTGAACCAAGAAAATAATTTTAAAAATTTCATCTTCTTGATTTGAGTGGAAAAATTCTTAAACTAATAAATTTTTACTTGAAAGTAAATTTTACTTGATTCAAAAATTTTCGTTCTAAATTAAAAACAATGAAACTCTTCAAAATTATTCTTTTGTTTCAAGAATTTTTCTCTTGATCTAAGTTAATTGTTTTTTTTTTATGTGGAGCACTAATTTTGTAACTAAAAA
>NW_025404034.1:0-5099 GCF_020080835.1 Cotesia glomerata
TGTAAAGGCCAAGAATGCTGCTTTGTTTTCAGTCTGTATTTTATGTGATATCCCCTGTAGATGGATAACTAGGGATAAGGTTCTTATTTCTAGAAGTGATGACTAGTCGAATCTAAAATGATTGTAAGTTTATTTAGAACAATGTCTTACAAGAAAAATGGCACGTCTTTGTCAAATGCTCGTATAGAACTAACTTTTACACACAGGTCAACTGACCCTCAGCACTCATCCCCTTTTCCCACTCTTCGTACTTACTCTGACATCTCTCAAAAATCATACCTACGTACCTTAGTACATACTCTCGTTCTCATTCTTTCTCTCTTGCACTCATACACTCCAGATATCGTATCTTACAGCTAGACTTAAATACTACCTGATGGCCTACGCTTTTGGCGTATATTCTTTTTATTTTTGATATTACACTCGGCCATCCTGCAAGGACATCTGCCCTCAGATGTCTTCTTCTACCTCGCTGCTGTTTGAATCTTCATCCTCGTCGTTGGCAGTCCAAAGCTTCATAAAATCGGCAGTCGTTGACGTTTGATTTGGGCCCTCATGCTCCCCAACCTTTTGAACCGTGTAGCGGTCATTCCGCAACGCCCGCACTACGCGATACGGACCCAAAAATTTACCTTTCAGTTTTAGACCCGCTCCAAACTGCGTCCTTTTTATGGCCACTAAATCGCCACTCTCATACTGCTTGGCATCCTTTCTTCCTTTGTTATAGTTTCTTCTGTTTCTTTCTTGGGCTTCGGTTATCGCCTTTGCTGCCTCCTCACGTAACGCACATCGGTTTTCTTCAAATTGCGTCATCCACTCTGCTTCAATTAACTCCCTAATTTGAACATCTTCTTTGAGCCGCATATCTACTCCAACAAGCAACTGAAATGGCGTTTTCCCAGTGCTTCGGTTAACCGTAGAATTCAAAAACTTTTGCACTTTATCAACGTGCTTATACCAATCATCTGGATTTGGCGCTGTCAATTTTGTTAACAATGGTATGAGGGTTCGGTTAACTCTCTCTACCTGCCCGTTCCCCCTGGGAACTCCTGTCGTAATTAGTGAATGGTAAATGCCCTCCTTGGTACAATAGTCCTTGAACGCATTAGATGTAAACGCTGTTCCTCGGTCAGAGATGATTCGTTTTGGATTCCCAAACACAGCAGCTTGCTTCATCAATCTGTCTAATACCTCTGCTGCATCGGTAGATCTGGTAGGATAAAGCCACGTAAACTTTGTAAATGCATCTACAACTACAAAAATGTGCACGTATCTTTTCTTTGTAGCAGTCATCGGGCCCACATGGTCAATATGGTAGGTGTCCAACGGCGTGTCTCCTTTGTCTAAAGGGTTTAAATACCCTTCTTGTTTACCCAACTTCCGCTCAGCTAAAATGCAATCTAAACAATTTGCTATCACGTGCTCGACCTCTTCTCGTAGCCCCTTAAACCAGAAGTCTTGCTTGATAATTGCTTCGGTTTTTGTGACCCCAAAGTGGCCACGCTCGTGTGCCTGCCTGACTACCTGAGTCTGCATGGCCTTAGGTACTACAATTAACAAATCGTCTTTACAATTTTTGTACAAAATATTATTTCTAATAGCATACCCATCGGTCTGGCTGCACGTTACGGCATCTATCAGCTTACGGACTTCGTTGTCCTTGTTTTGTGCACTTCTTAAACGTGCAATCAGCCCACCTTCACTCTCACTTACATACATAATACTCGGCAATGGATTTCGGCTTAAAGCATCGACATGCTGCATACTTTTACCTGGCCGATGCTGTACTTGATATTTAAAATCACCCAACAACAAAGCCCATCTGGCAACACGCAAACACATATCTTTCTTTTTCATCGTCATCGTAAACGCTTGACAATCAGTTACAATAGTAAATGGTATAGGCAACAAATACACTCTAAACTTAACTAATGCTTTTATAATAGCTAGTACTTCTAACTCATAACTAGTATACTTGGACTCTGCAGGAGTTGTTTTTCCACTGGCAAAATAAACCGGATGGAATTTCCCGTCATCTGGATCTAATTGCATCAATATTGCCCCGTACCCTTCCATAGACGCATCTGTGTGCAATTCAGTCTTGGCCCCTATTCTGTATAATTTTAACACAGGACCATTGGTAAGTGCTGTCTTCAAGGTCTCGTATGCTTCAGTCTCTTGGTCTCCAAAATGGAATCTTACGTCTTTCTTTAACAAATCTGTTAACGGCTTAGCAATCTTCGCGTAACCCCTAATAAACTTTCGGAAATACCCCGTAAGTCCCAAGAAACTTTGAACCTTTTTAACAGATGTTGGTTTGGGAAAATTAGCAACGGCCTTAGTTTTATGAGTAGACGGTTTTATGGTGTTTTCTGAAACAACATACCCCAAATACTCAATTTCTGTCAATAGAAAACGACATTTTTCCCAGTTTATAACCAACCCATACTGTTCGGCTATTTTTATTACCGTAAGTAAACGTTCCCATGCTTCTTTTAGATTTCTCGCAAGAATAACAATATCGTCCATATAAACTATAAGAATACCCTTATCTATAAGCTCTTTAAAAATCATAGTAATATATTTTTGAAATATAATAGGAGAAATCTTTAAACCGAATGGTAATTTTAAAAATTCATACTGCCCCGTTGGCGTGACAAAAGATGTATATTTACGACTATCCTCGTGCATTTTAACATGGAAAAACCCATTCTTTAGATCCAGCGTCGTAAAATACTTGAACCCTTGTAACGCGTCTAAAATGTCGTCAATTATTGGCAATGGAAAATGTGGACATTCAATAAGCTCATTTACTTCACGAAAATCAACACAGACTCTGATGGAGCCATCTTTCTTTCTTACTACGACTATAGGACTTGCATATTCTGAATTTGACGGTCTTATAATGCCCTCATTTGTCCATTGCTTCATTAAATCGTCGACCTCTTTTTTCTCACATGGTGCTAGCCTACGCGGTCGTCTTACTACCGGCTTATCACTCTTCAAAACGATTTTGGCGGTTATCCCAACGTCTCGCGTCTTTTCTGGTTTGTACTCCCTAATAATATCGCGGATAGCTTCACGGTAGTGTGGACCTTTTACGTGTGATAAATCTACTTCCTTAGTTTTATCTACTAGATTTATGCTAAAAATATCCGGGCTGTCCTTGTGTTCGTCAGTCAGTTCGTCAAGCCGAAAAAAGTTCACTTCCCCCCGCTTGACTCGCAATTCTACTTGATCCAAGAAATCAGTACCTAACAATAGACTGTGTTTTGACAAAATCTTGTTTGATACTACATGCAAAGTTACAAGGAAATTGGATCCATCGACATTCATTACTCTCGTAAATTCGCCCCAAGTTTCATTGCCAGTCGAACCAAACCCTTCAAATTCAAGTTTACAATTACCTAGTGGTGGTGATCCTAATCTCGCATACTTATCCGATCTTATAAAGGTGAGCTCACTACCTGTATCCACTAACGCTATAAACTTACAGTCCTCTATCGACACTTCTTTCATATATTTCTTCTTTTCCGGTCTTGAAATCACATATGATTGTTTTTTTTTCTGGGCACCGCGCCGCGATGTGCCCAAACTCATTGCAATTAAAACACTTCACACCTTTTTCCTTATCAGGACACTCCGCACTAACGTGATCTTCGCACCCACAATTATAACACCTCGTTTTGTCACTTTTATCACCAGCTGCTCGTTTCTTCGGATGACCTTTTGTTTCCGGCTTTTTCGTCTTGTCGTACTTCTTCTCGATGAGCCTCGACTTCGGTTTCATATCTCTCTTCATCGCTTCGTACTGCTTGAAACGATCTTTTAATTCCTGCATCGTTTTGGCACCATACAATACACTTTTGTTCGTTACTTCGTCGGGGATGCCTTGAATAACATATCCAATTAATGATCTTGTATCCACTGTTCCTTGCCCTGCAATTTCACGCATAGCGTACATGAATTGCTGTAAAGTCTCATCAGCTTTCTTCTTTCTTTGCGCCAGCTCTAGGTGAATCTGCTGGTCGGTCACTTCGTCCTCAAATTCGTCCTTCAGGGCTTTTTTGAGCTTTGCCCACGTTTTCGCACACTTTTCTTGTCGCACAAAAGCCAGCGCTGAGCCCGTCAGCAACTTCTTTCCAAACGCGACCTTGTGAGCGTCAGTCCACCCACATACTTCTGACATTTCTTCAAAATCTTCAATCCAACGGCAAACATTTAATAAATCATCCCCGCTGAACTTCTCCAATGAGTTCTCAACGTCTACAAGCCTTAACAGAGTGCGGCTGGGTCTTTTCGGTCCACGTCGCCGAATAACAGGAGTTGCACGGTCGTTTTGATCGTCTTCTTCGTCGTTTCCCTCCGGGATGACCTCGGCGTCTTCCAGGTCCCCTTCGGCTTCTTCTTCTTCTTCATCTTCGGCGTCGTCATCGTCGTTAGCTTCTTCGTCGTCGTCTTCTCGCGCACCGTGTTCCCGTTCTAATCTCAACGCAGCCTTCAACCGCTGTAGAAGTTCACGCTTTCGACCTGTCAACCTGAGGCGTCGTCCTCTGAGCTCGTCTTTTAGCTCCGGTATGGTCATTCGTGCCACTTCTTCGTCGGTCAAACCGACTACACCATTGTCTCCCATTTCTATATCACTACACTGTCAAGAAAACTTTCAACTTTTAAAATTCACACTGTCACTACACTCTAGATCCTGGCACGAGCCCCCAAAATGTGATATCCCCTGTAGATGGATAACTAGGGCTAAGGTTCTTATTTCTAGAAGTGATGACTAGTCGAATCTAAAATGATTGTAAGTTTATTTAGAACAATGTCTTACAAGAAAAATGGCACGTCTTTGTCAAATGCTCGTATAGAACTAACTTTTACACACAGGTCAACTGACCCTCAGCACTCATCCCCTTTTCCCACTCTTCGTACTTACTCTGGCATCTCTCAAAAATCATACCTACGTACCTTAGTACATACTCTCGTTCTTATTCTTTCTCTCTTGCACTCATACACTCCAGATATCGTATCTTACAGCTAAACTTAAATACTACCTGATGGCCTACGCTTTTGGCGTATATTCTTTTATTTTTGATATTACA
>NW_025404035.1:0-5096 GCF_020080835.1 Cotesia glomerata
AATTCAAAAAGTTGTGTATTATTAAACTGTTATTAGAGTTTCGAGCTCGAAGAGCTCAAAATGGCACATAATAGTTATCTATGTACTTTGGCAAGCCACGCGCAAATACAGTTGAGGTGAGAAATATTTTCAGCAGGGATAGTATGAGGCCGAGGCCCGATAGGGCCGAGGCTTTATATCCCTGCTGCAAATAATTATCATCTCGACCGTATTTGTGCGTAGCTTACCCATGGTGCTTAAAAAATTTTTCCTCCTATGGCGGACGTATGCGGGTTTTTACATGCAGGGGAAACTCAATTTTTAAATAAATAGCGTACGACGCCATAACTTTTTAATCCTCAAAATAAAAATAAAAATAAGCTAGTCGGCTGTATAGAGATTGGTGACGTATATAACTGTATAAAGTTCTGTACAGCCTAGTAACTACTGGCGCAAATCATATTTTGATGCATACTTAAAAATTCCATTCGGCCTCACCTGAAATAAAAGGTAAGTTTCATTTGATATAACCTGAGAAAAAATGATCAGACCTGACCATGCCTGTTCATGTATAATCAGGCCTGAAATTAGACCTGATCATGCCTGCTCATGAATGATCGGACCTGTTATTTTTATCTAAGATAGCACAACAGCAGACAGAAACTTCAAGGCGCACGGAGATCACTGAAGTAAAGCAGAATTGAGCGTAGTTAGTAGGCGAATGGGTGGCCGCTGGTGTTACATCCGTAAAATTATATGAGAATATTTTATGTATTGTATTATAAATGTATTTTAATTCATTATAGAGAATTGCGTATGAGTTTATCAAGTGTTATATCAATAAAATTAAGCAAAATAATTAATTAGAAGTAATAATGGGCTTTCAGACCCTCCATGTCTGATCCTGTTAATTCATGCCTGATCAGGCATGGTCATTTTTTTCATATCTGATCAGGCCTAAAGACTTATGCTTGTTCATGTCTGATCATTTTTTTCGGGGATTATAGCATCACATTTATTTAAATAATAAAATAAATAATGATTTCAATATTAAGCAGGAGCAGAGCAGGCCAAAACATCTCATAGAGAATGTAGCGAATTTTTTTTTCATTATTATTTAAACGTCATGATAAACATCATTTTACATTTTTTGTGATTACCAAAAAAAAACCTATTCGTCAAAGAGAAAATATTTATTTGAAGAAAAAACTTTTTATCACATCTGACTATGCAAGTCTGATCAGATCTTAATTATATATAGACTGTTTATAACTGTTTGAACAAGAATAGGTATGGTCATGTAGGCACCAGGCCCAAACGTTTTTAACACTACAGGCATGAATAGTCATGAACAGGTACGGTCAGGTCTGCAAAGCGTATTTAACGGCTTTAGACATGAACAGGCATGGACAGGTATGATCTAAGTCCTGAGTATATGTAACTCTTCAGGCATAAACAGGCATGAACAAGCATGATCATGTCTAGTCTTCAGGCCTGATCATTTATGAGCAAACTTGATGGATTTCCATCGAACCAACGTGAAGAAGAGAATAAAACTCTCAAACCAAAGGGAAGATGGAATGTCCATCTGTTGGCTTGAAATTAGATTCACTAGTCACTCAGACCAAATAGGCTGAATAAATTCTAATTTGAATTAATGTTTATATAATCAGATAAACTTACAAAGAACGTAAGTCACCTTTATTAACTTACTTACAGAAAACAAAACCTTGTTTTTTTTATAAACGATTATCACACATCGAGAAATACACGGCCGATGTTGCAACATTATAGTTGAAAACATCAAATAATCGAAAAATATTGAAACAAAATATAGTTATTTGTATTATATTTATTGTATTCATCGACTATTATTTGTAGTTGTTGATACAATTTTTTTTTAATATTTAAATGCAAGTTGATCGCTCTTTTTAGAAACTAGATGTCTCTTGAATTATATCTCAAAAATTCTTATCCCACTGTCGATATGATTAATCTTTATTTAATTTAAATATATATTATGGGCAACATGATTATATGTTGCAAGAAATTATTATTATTATAATTATATACTGGTGTCACAGACTGAAATAAATAAAAAGTTTTAGTTATTTGAAATATCTGGATTCACCAGTTTCCTCATTATTATTACAATTCGCATTGCAATTCTTCCATGATTGTAATTAGGAACCGTTAAATTTCTCGATGAATTTTCTTCCTATTTACATAGTGAAAATGAAAAATTTAATTTTTACAATCGATTATAACAATCGATTGTTACTCAGGCGGTGTTGCAACTTTAAATTTGTTACCATACCAATCGTTTTTTTGAGCCGATTAAATCAATTATTGAAAAAATCGATTGTTTGCAAGCGATTAATTGACCAAATCGATATTGTTAATGCAATTATAATCGATTTTTTTGTTCGATTGTTGCAACACTAATCTGACATTTATAGACTATAAAAAATGCTTATGTGCAGTAATTTCATAGTAGGTAAACGCCCCAATAGAGGATCATGTACCAGTATATGATCACTCCATGTATGTGTATACCTATATTTGTGAATATAGATATACAAATACATGGAGTGATCATATACTGGTATATTACAACATGATCATCTATTAAGCTTTTACCTTAGACCGGAAACTCCAGTCTAAAATTGAGTTTTAACAGTTTCTATTTCTACACACTAGAGTACGACGCGAGAAATTTCACATACACTGTAGTAACTGGATAAGTAAACTTTTAGGCGCCAAGTTTTAGAATGCTAGACGTAACTATGGGATTATCTGTTTCGGTCATTAAGGGCCAGATTTTTCTATACAGGATTAAAATGATTATATTTCATAAAAAATACATTTATAATAATATTTAAGGATGTGTCCACATTGTTCATAAGAACTCACTTAATTAACATTGGCACTTTAAAAAAAGATGTGAAATCCGAACAAAAACAGTTTCACTGTAAAAAACCGCGCCAAGTCCACGTTCATAAGACTTCGAAAAAAAATAATCGTTTTTTACAAAAAAATATGAAATCAAAAAAACTCCAAGTACTGTTTATAACTTTATTAAAAAATATGGAAAAAGTTGGTAACTTAAGTTTAAAACTTAATGAAAATCTTTTTTAACATGCTTGGCGTACGTCGTGAGTACCCTAAATTTTTCGTGGGCGATATTTAATTTCATATGCACAAACATATACAAAGTGTCCCAGAAGTAACGGACGCTATGTGTAGCATCTGATAAACAAAATAATTCTGAAACGAAAAAGTCCTTAGCCATTTCTTAATCGAACGCATAGACTGAGTAATTAATTAATTAAAATCTTTCGTCCTTGTTCGGTGAACAAGGCCCGGTAACGATTAACTCGCTGGGGGTTTCCAAAATTTAAGAGACGCACCTGTCCCACCGCTAGTTCCCCGCAAAATCAGACCGCCAATGGGCGTCAACCTCTCAGATCACGCCATGGATCGACCGCTTTATTGGCTGATCGCTCCCACTGAACATGCGCAATAGCCTTCTTCCCCAAGTCAACTTGAGGAAGAAGACGAACTATTATTATTATCTTTTCGCTTCCACGCTTTCGTTGCGTAAACAAGTCGCCATTAATTCCGCTTTTACTTTTGCTTATTGTTAATTAACCGCATTTCGCTATTTTTATAATTTAAATTAAGCTTAAATTAACCGCTAATAATTCGCTTTAGTTTGTTACAGAGATAAATTGTGTTATTTGTTACATTTATTTCACCGCTTTTACTGGAAGCCGGGCATCGAGTAAGTTCACCCCACGTGTCAACCGGTATCGCTTGTGCTACCCACGCTAGTATATTATAAATCCGCTTTTATTTATACAATCCGCTATTTAACATATTGAATATTTGAGTTGTATTTATTACAAATAAATACCTAGTGTTGATTTGTTGATAATAATTTACGCGTTTTAATTGAGATATCCAGACCTTAAACCTGATCCCCGCTTTTTCCGCTTTCTTTCAACATTTTTCAGTCCTTTTATGCGTTAGAGAGAGAGCTACTAGTGTCAAGTCAAGTGCGTTCCAACGAAGACGCTTGCACGTGTGAATGTGGGTGCAAATACCTGCGTGTGACTACGCAGCTATAGAAACTGGCTAGTCACAGCTGTGCTAGTTGTGTCTTTTGTCCGCACATACTTTACTGGACACTGGCGCTCTCTCTCTAACAAATAAAAGATACGTTATTTTTAATTAATAATTAATTATCTATGCGGTTAATTGAAAAATGGCTATGGATTTTTTCGTCTCAGAATTATTTTTTTTCATCAGATGCTACAATAGCGTCTGTGACTTTTTGGGACACCCTGTAGAAGGGTGATTCTCTGTAAGTGACGTCTTAAATCTGTACAAAAATGCCCGACCAAATTATTTTTGATTTTATTAGGAAAAAAATTAACAAGAGCCACAAAACTATCAGCTTAATGATAATATATAAACAGCTGAATTAATTTTTTACTTTTTCGATGTTTGTGTATCTTTTGCCATGTAACGACAGGAGACTGTTGCCAGGGGACTGTTTTTTCTTATCAAATTGAGAAAAAATCAAGCAAACTATTTCTCAATGCATTCAACTCCTCAAGTTCTCAATTAATGCTTTACATTAATTACAATAATATTAAGACTCTATAGATCCAATTTTATGAATAAATTATAAATAAAAATAGTTGCCAGGGGACTGAGTTTTGAAATGGCCCAGACACATATTTCCAGCACAAACGGTGCTTTTGACACAAAATTGTAACGGGTGTTTATGCCGCCTAATTGGTCCCTTTAAATTAAATTACTTAAAACAATAAACTAAACAAATGAATCTAAATTAATAAATAAAAGGGCGCCACCAGGATTTTTAATCACGGTTCCTGGAACCGGAACCAGAGCTGAGCTTATCTACAGGGAGAGAGAGTGGAGGAAGGTGATCTGAAATAAATAAATCTTTATTTAACAACGGTACCAAAAATTTATTAATAACAAAATTATTTAACAGCTGTGCACGCTCACACACACACACACACACACACGCACACACACACGCACACACACACGCACACACACACGCACACACACACACACGCACA
>NW_025404036.1:0-5095 GCF_020080835.1 Cotesia glomerata
TTAAAATCAAACGAACTTACCTTAGGGTGAAGTTCGATTGTAATTATATAAGAGTCTCGTCCGAGATGATTACGTTATAGACCCTTGTAGTACCGCTACTTCATTGGATTTTAACCACAATTTTAGAGAATGAATTTTAAATTTACTCCGTCTCCACCACGTTTGCTTACCCTGCGCCCTCACCCGGTTACTCTTTCATACAGTTTAAAAGCATTCCTAAATTTTATGGAATTAAGCTTCTTTTCTTTTTTTTTTTTTTTTTTTTTTTTTTTGGGGGGAAACCATTTTGAAAATCAAAAGGTGGGAGGGATGTAATCATCTCGGACGAGACTCTTATATAATTACAATCGAACTTCACTTAAGGTAAGTTCGTTTGATTTTTAATTATATTACGAGTCTCGTCCTTTCGAGATACATTATAGATTACCTTGTAGATGTTTAGAGGTACCAATGATAGATTACGCTTTTCATTATCATTACGTTTAATTTATTATGCGCGTCCCACTTACACTTAACTTAATTACATAATATTATGGACTATTTTTGTACTTTCTTATTCAACAGTATTGTTTCTGCGAAGGATTCCTTTCTTGGCTCGATTGGTCTTTTTGTAAAACTTGGCAAAAAACTTGTGAATTTTCAGACCATCCCGCCGTGCTCTTTATAATGTTCACATCAAGTCACTCTTGCCTCTCACCAGCGGATGTTGACGCGTGTCGTGTACTGTGAGCTTAGTATATCTTGGGTCTATTCCCGCCGATAGTAGACAGGTCTTTATCCACCTGCTGATTGACTGTGACGTTGCTTTCTGTGGAAGGAGGCTTCTTGAAAAGTTATGAACAGTGAATCTTCACCTTTTCTTAGGTCCTTGGTTTTTCCAGGTAACTTAGGAGAGTTGTAACCACGCAGGTGGCACTCTTACGCTCATTAAAAGAAAGGTAGGTAAAAGGAAGGTTGGGTGATCCTATCCGAGAAGTTTTAATCTGCTCTCGTATTTTTATGACTACATTATTCTTTGAAAGTATTATGTCCACTAATTTTTATTAGCGACAATGTCTGTACCCACTGTGTTGCCGTTGCTAATGCCAACAAACATACTTTTAAGCTTAATAGGTGAGCGATTTTTGGTCCAAGGTGTGCAGAGGTTCTAGAGGCTTCCAACCCAGTTCAGCAGTGTCTCTGTGTTCCATATTTCATTGTATTTTTGGTCTCCGGTGGTCTGTTCTTGAACACTCCCTTGAAAAAAACGACCAATTAAAGGATCGTTACCTAAATCGACTACACTGAGCAAATTTATGGCAGATCTCTCTGAGTTTTAAAGTGCCGTCAAAGACGCATTTTGATTAAAACAGAAAGGTTAAGTATTTTTAATACTATGTAAATGTCTGGTTTGGTAAGGGATCTTGGTTGGTACTCTCACAAAAAGGACCACCAGTTCTTGAAGCGCTTGAGGTGTATTGTTTTATCGTCGACTCCGTTAATGATGCGATCAGGATCTCTACTGCTTCTTCTGGTATCAGTTTTTGTCGATATGAGCGCCGGAAAGCTTCCCTGCCACCGAGGAAAGAGTTTTCGCTAGTGGATGCCTCGGCTAACCTGCAAGGAGAGAATAATAAGGTGATGTGAGGATGGCGAAAAAATTTCAGGGTTCTTCGGTAAGCATAGACCTATGAGGGAAACCACGGCTGTGTAGGCCAATAAGGAACCACCACTATCCCTTTAGAGCTTTTATCGGTCTTAATTTTTGTAGCACACCTTTGCAACCATCGCAAAAGGCGGGAAGGCGTAGAAAAATATTTCTTCCAATTTACCGTAAACGCGTCTATATAAAGCGCTTCTGGATCACCTTTCCAAAAAGAACAAAACCACTTGGCTTTGGTATTGTTTCTTGATGCAAATAAGTCAATAAGTGGCGTGCCCCACTTGTTGACTATTTTTGGAAATGATTGATCTTCTAATTCCCATTCTGTATCTACGTTAGCTCTCCTGGACTCTCTATCCATTACTCTGTGTTTTCACGTGAGGGGTATGTAGGAAGCTAAATATCCAAATCTTTCTCTCCTCACACCATGTCCCACTTATGTCTCTAGCTCGTTTATTGAAGTTCTACGTATTGTACGCCCCCATCCTATTAATATACGAGATTGCCGTGGTGTTGTCAGATTCTAAGTAAAATTTCGCGAATTTTATAATCTTTCATAAAGCATTTAAGTACTAAGAGAGGCTATATGATCTCTAAATGATTAATGTGGAGTTTTCTCTCCGCCTGTGTCCCAAAACCCATGAGCATTTTCTCCCGTTACAATGCGCCCCCAGCCAGTCAACGACGCGTCCGAAAAATTTCTAGTCTGTAACTAAGGGTTCTAATTTGATTTTTGGCTAACAATTTTACTTAACCACCAACACAGCTCTTTCTTTACACAAGCCTGAATTAACATTTTTCTTATTAAAGTCCCTGCTCATTTTATAATTAAAGCCTTCAACTTCTCTCTTTCTAAGAGCTTCGTATATAACATCCCATAGGGAATGCCGCAGGCATGCTGCAACTAATACTCCAATCAGACCCGCCATCTCTCTAATAGAGCAGAAAAGTCTTTGTTTAAAAATTCTTTGATCATCTTTCTCAATTTTAACTTCTTTTTCACTCAGGCAACGACAGAGTCATATTTTTAGAATCTATTACAAATCCCCGAATACTTACAGCTCCGTTACAGTATTTGCATACTCTTTCTTTCATTCACGATAAAACCCAATTTACTAAGGATTTTCCTCACTCGTACAAGTTACGTTATTTCTACATTCCGTCATTGATCTACCGATACACAGAATGTCATCTAAATATACTGTTGATATCCAACCTCTCTCTCTCAGAATATTAAGAGCTGGCTTTAGTAGCTTTGTGAACACATGTGAACTGTGCAAAGCCCAAATGGCATGCACTGGAATTCTGCAAGCCTGACCTTTTGAACGAAAACCTTAAATAACTTCGGGTATTTGGACCAATTTTCACCAGGAAGTAGGCATCTTTCCAAGGGTCCAGATTGCAGAGAAAGTAATCCGGATAAATTAACTTTAATGCAACTCTGAGATCTTCAATCTTAAAGTGATGAGTTAATATGAACTGATTTAAACATTTAAGGTTTAAAATAAATCTCTTAGAGCCGTCTGGTTTTGGAACCAAGAAAAAAGGTGATAAAAATTGGTCCTCTGCCGCTTTCACTTTCTTTATAGCCCCCATTTGTAACAACTTTTCTATTTCTTTACCTATAAACGCTTCCTCCTCAACCGGAAACTGTAATTCTTTTATAAAGCTTAAGAGATCGTGGTTGGTTTTGTGTGGGAAAGGAATCTCGCATATCCTTTACGCAGTTTAAGAATAAAATTATCATTGGTTACAATGTCTTCTCCATTCATGAGGAGGGAAATGACTTAATCGTCCAGCTACTAATCTCACCTGATTGTCTACTTCTTCTTGTCCACAAAGTTTGATTTCTGGGTCTTGCTGACCGCCCTGGATGCATTGCCGTACGCGCCCCTGTTGTTTTGATAGGTTGTCTGGGGATTTCTTTGCTGAAACTTGTTTTTTTGGCTCTGATATGAGTTCCCCGATCTCATATTCCGAGCCCCGCCAGTTTAAAGTACGGGCTGGTACTGGTCTGTCCTGTCTTCCTGTTTTGAGGAGGAATTTGCTGATGTTGGAGGTGCACGTTTTTTTATCTCTTTCCGATTTTTCAATCACGACTTTGCGGCTTTTATTTTCTCTGTCAGGTTTTCTCCGTATAAAAGAAGTAAACCTGGTTTTGTTGACTCAGAAGTAGATTTTTTCATAGGTTTTAGTAGCGTAGGAGAAATGAAAGATTTTCTCGCTGAAGAAACCTGAAAATAGTAGCTGAAGAGACATCAATTTTCCAGCATCAGCTAGCTTCTTCAATAACTCTAGACGATCTAATGGCTCTTCAGCGTCTTTTAAAATCATCGTGATACCCTGACCCAAAAGCGGACAAGGCTGAGCCAGCTCCAGTTTTTGTTCCAGGACAAAAGTACTGAGGTCTCTCTTGACACACCTGTTTCATTAGAGACTTGACACAATCTCCTGATTCAGCTCTGGTGCCTCAGACACACGTTTCCCTTGCAGTTGGGTACATTCTTCAATTAATTTTTTCTTTCATCTTCCTTAGGTAACCCCTCCAGTTTAACCAAGAGGTCCACCTCGATACCAAACTTTCATGTAATAATCTACTTGATTTTTCTTTTCTGCCCTGGGTCGATGCTCCTAGAATTATTTCAATCTCATCATCCAGTTTTTTTTAGCCTCTGGTAATAGATCTTGAACCTCCAAGTTTTCCTTTTCTTTGACCACGGTTTCTGGAAGGTCGTTCTTGGGAGTCTCTTGAAGGACCAAATTTTCGGCAGACTCTCCCTCATGCTCTGTCCAGAGAATCTCTCTTCCAGGTCAGAGTCTCCGGTAAATTTACTTTATTAGCACTTTTTCATTTTCATCTGCAAAAGAGAAATTTTTTCTTCTTTATAAAATGCCAGATGAAAATTTTCAGCACTCGGTTGTTATTGCCTCCTACGTGCAAATTTTACCAGCCTGACACGCCCGTCGAGTCTCATACTTTCTGAGTCTCTAACGTCATGTACTTTGACTTTCATCTGATTAAAAATTTTTATTTTATTTACCTGATTCTTTATCTTTGATGACAGCATCAACCAACGTCTGAACCATCATTTCTAACCTCCTTATCCGCTTGTCATTGTCGCTATATCCCGTTCTCTACTACGATCTCTGCTGCGTTTTTACCTTTTTCCCATTATCGCGGTATAGATAGAAGATTGCGCTCTATTTAGTTGGCGTAAATTTTTTAATTATTTTAGTAATAAATAATTATTTTATGCAATAAAAATTCTCAACATGTGGCTTTGTCTAGCACAAAAAACGTTATGAAGAGTAACCGCGAGGGCGCAGGGTAAGCAAACGTGGCGGGAGACGGAGTAAATTTAAAATTCATTCTCTAAAATTGTGGTTAAAACTAGTCGAAGTAGCGGTACTACAAGGTAATCTATAATGTAATCTCGAAGGACGAGACTCGTA
>NW_025404037.1:0-5081 GCF_020080835.1 Cotesia glomerata
TCTGGCCTGGGCTCCTTGTGTGTGTGTGTGTGTGTGTGTGTGTGTGTGTGTGTGTGTGTGTGTGTGTGTGTGTGTGTGTGTGTGTGTGTGTGTGTGTGTGTGTGTGTGTGTGTGGATGTATGTAAACCTTTCATGACTTTTGAATGGCTTGAACGATTTGATCGCAGTTGGTGCCATGCGAAAGGGCTTGACTGAACTTATATTTTTAATTTACTTTGGAACGATTCGGACCGGTAGGTTTTGAGAAATCGCAAAAAAACTACAAAAAAAAATTTTGTGTGTGTGTGTGTGTATGTGTGTGTGCGTGTGTGGATGTATGTAAACCTCTCATAACTTTTAAACGGCTTTACCGATCAATTTCACAAACTAATCGCTCCTAATATCAAAACGCCACGTCGATCGCTGCCAGTCCGGTCAAAATCGGTTGATTCGTTCGTGAGTTATCGTTGACGAAAGAAAACCAAAAAAAGTGTTTTTTCGGAATTACTCCGAAATTTTTGGTTCTATCAATTCAAATTTGAAGATTATTCATGAAACTCAAAAAACTTCGTCGAATGCCACCAATCGCGTCAAAATCGGTTCATTCATTCAAAAGTTATTGCGGTTTAAAAATTCAAAAAATAGTGCTTCATCAAACTTCTATCAAACTTTTGAGCTCGAAGAGCTCAAAAGCATACAAAAGCTATTTTTTTGCGCTCAGAGAGCTCAAAATAATACACGAATTGTATTTATGAGCTCGAAGAGCTCAAAAACGTCATAAGTGCAATTTCAAGCGTTTATATAGAATTGGCGGGAAGTTGCAGGGATGGCCTTCAGGGTCAACCGTTTTCCTAATTTTTTTAACTTATCTTTTGATAAAAACGATTTTTCAAAGTATGTTTCAATTAACATTAACCACACAACAGGTGTTTAGGAACTAAAAAATGTAATTCATGGAATTTTCTTTTCGATTAATCCAAGCAGTGGATTACATTCACTTGAGAGTTCATTAATAGAGTATTTATCTGCATGTATACTGAGTTTCAAAAGTTCTAACTCTGAAAATATATTGAACATAAGATTCGTTGAAATCTCCTTAATGTTCAATAAAAGTATTTCTGCACAGAAAAAAATTAAGAAAAATAGTTGACCCCTGAAGGCCGTCCCTGCAACTTCCCGCCAATACTATACCTAAACGTTTGAAATTGTCTTATGACGCTTGAGCTCTTCGAGCTCATAAATGCCACTTTGTGTATATTTTGAGCTTCCTCTGAGTCACAAAAGCTTGATAGAAGTTTGATAAAACACTATTGGCTGCATTTTCAAATCGCAATAACTTCGGAATGAACAACCGATTTTTCACGCGGTAGGTAGCATTCCTCGATGCAGTTTTTGGGCTTCATAAAGAATCGTCAAGTTTGGAATTCACAGAACAAAAAATTTTGGAGTAACTCTGAAAAAACATCTTTTTTTCGGTTTTCTTTCGCTAATGATAACTCACGAACGAATCAACCGGATTTTGACTGGACTGGCGGCGATCGACGTATTTTGATGCTAACAGCTGCATTTAAGTTTTTGAAATCGATCGGTAAAGCCGTTTAAAGTTATCTTCCAAAAAACCACATTTGAAAAATTTTTTTGTAGCTTTTACGATTTTTCAAAATCTACCGGTCCGAATCGTTCCAAAGTATATTCAGTCAAGCCCTTTCGAATGGCACCAACCGCGATCAAATCGGTCACACACACACACACACACACACACACACACACACACACACACACACACACACACACACACACACACACAGATACAGATACAGACATATAGACACCATCACGGGAATAGTCAGGGAAGCTTCTAGGATCTCGAAACGTCGAGATTCGATGAAAACTCGATTTTCGTAAAACGGGGTGAAAACAATAACTTGCCGATTTTTGAAAATCTTCGATTTTCTTAGCGGGAAGTTAAAAAATTTACTTGAATCAAGTAAATAATTTTGAAGAACTTCTTTTCTTGATTTGCGTAGAAAAATTCTGAAACGAAGAAATTTTACTTGGTTTAAGTAAATTTTACTTGATTTGAGAATGTTTCGTCTTGATTCAAGACAGTTAAACTATTCAAAATTATTTTCTTGGTTCAAATTTTTGTCTTGATTCAAGTTAATTTTTTTTCCAGTGTGTAAAATAATTCTATTTCATATTCAATAGTGATGGTTGAGCATAAGATTGTTTCCTTCAAATAATTATTCTACTGATACATTTTTAATATGTTGAAGAAAACATGAAATGTATACCTATTAAACTGTTTAAGATTTTTATAAAATTTTGTAGGAACATCATTACAGTGTTATCAGTGCGAATCTAACAGTGATGGTGAATGTTGGTCTGACCTTTCGACGACTCTTTTGGTCACATGTGGTGACGAAAATAGTACTACACCAAACCCTTTAACTAACTTAACTACAATAGGTAATATTAAGATTCAATTACAATAGGTAATATTACAACATCTTCTGTAATTACTACATTATCAACTTCAACTTCAGCTCCTATTACACCTTCTACGACAACTTCTACTACAGAATCAACGACAGAATCGACTACACCTTTAACAACAGCTTCTACTACAGAATCTACTACATCTTTTACGACAACTTCTACTACAGAATCAACTACACCTTCAACAACAGCTCCTACTACAGAATATACTACATTTTCTACTACAGAATCAACTACACCCTTCAACAACAGCTTCTACTACAGAATCTACTACATTTTCTACTACAGAATCAACCACACCTTCAACAACAGCTTCTACTACATCTTCTACGACAACTTCAACTACAGAATCAACGACAGAATCGACTACACCTTTAACAACACCTTCTGCGACAGAATCGACTACAAATTTTACTACATCTTCTACGACAAATTCTACTTCAGTGACTAGGATAGCTTCAGACAAAAGCCGATTTAGGCGTTCAGTTGATCTCTGTGCAGATGGTGCTTGGGAGTGTATTAAGCATATCAAGAAAGGTAAAATAAAATTAAAGATTACACTCACTTGAAGAACTTGTAAATATGCAATTACTATTGCTTTGGATTGTTTCAAAACCACAACTTAGTCATTTTTACAGAAGGAGATGAGGAAATAGTCAACAGAAAATGTGCAAAGACAAGTGAAAATTTCTGCAATGACAAAGTGCTGAAAAATTCCTGTTTTGTCTGCAGTGACAAGGACGCTTGTAATTCTGCTTCTAATATTGGATTCCAAATTATTTTCATGACTTTGGGTTTTTAACCGTTGTATTTTTTTAGTACAATAATTCCATCATATTTATCCATGTAATAATTTAAGACAATGAAGTCAAATGTTTTAGTTAAGATTGAATAGCATATTCACTTGAAAAGGTCAACTTCTTGTGCCCTCCGGTGAAAGTGGCAACTTTCGTCCCGCTGCGCTAAACTAAGTTGCCGCTTTCCGCCTTCGTCGGACAAAAATAGTATACACTCCTCGGGAAGTACAGCAGCCTCAGATCACATGAGCTGACCTCGGCTCTCGCCTCGGCCAACACCAAGCATGTGATCTGGAGAGATTTCTTTACTTTACTTCCCTAGGTGTGTAATATACTATATTTATTCTAACAATTGATAAATTCAGCCTGTTAATGACCACAACCGGTTGACTCAACCGAGTAACGTGTCACTCCGAATATGTAAATAGAAATTAGATTTCACCGAAACTCGAGATTTTTATTTTCCTTTCATACCAGGTCTTATTCAATTCCAAAAAATTTAGAAGGAAAAGCTTAACAAACTACTTCCGACCGACATTGGTGTATTCAACGCGTGAGTTTGAAAAAAAAAATAGTGGATTAGATTTCAGAATCAATCTGGAAACTGTAACATTCTTGATTTATCTAAAAATTAACACTTTTTAGCAAAGATTATAAAAGAATAATCTATGGATAGTTCTACGGCTAATATATAATAAAATAATGTTTTTTTTACCCCTTGCTTTGTTAAAAAATCCTATTAAGAAAAAAAAAAATTCTGTTTAATATTCTAAAATAGTCAATAATAGTTTAAAAAGTGGAAACTTACGTTTTTTTATAGAAAACCAAACTAAAAATAGAAAATAAATTTTAATAAATTTAAATTAAGAATCAGTCCGTGGGCTCAATAAATATAAGCATAATAGTGTAAATAAAAAATGTATTTTTATTTTAAAAAAGTGTGAGGTGCATGGTGTCAATAGTTATAAATATTTTATTGACAGATATGAGTAGAGTGATTATCATTTTTGATAATATCTTAAAAAGCACCCCACGCTTTTTTAAAATAAAATACATTTTTTATTTCTACAATTATTATTAATTTATATTTATTGAAATTTCTTTTTAACACTATTCTTAAATTTAAATTTATTAAAATTTACTTTCTATTTTTTAGTTTGGTTTTCTATAAAAAAGCGTAAGTTTTTTAGTTTTTAAACTATTATTTATTTTTTACTTTTTAGTTTGGTTTATTTATAAAAGCGTGATTTTTAGTTTTTAAACTATTATTTGTTGATTATCAAAATATTCAGGCGCGCAAATTACCCACGGAGAGTTACATACTGACATACTGACATACTGGACATACAAGTGAAGCTAATAAAAAATAATTATTTATAAATATTATAACATACGGGGAATCTGTAGGCCTCGAGCTCGGAGAAAGTGAGCCTGGAGTGGAAACGGCTACCAGAACCAAGGAAGAGCCGCAGGCGCGCAGATTACCCACGGAGAGTTACTGACATACTGACAAACTGACAAACAAACAAACTGACATACAAAGTGAAGCTAATATAAAGCGTGTAAAACCTACGGAGGAAAACACCTGGTTTCGAAATATAACTTCGGGATGGTCATCAGAGGATTCCGGGTTGATGTACCGGGTTTATCTGTGCCATTCCCGATGAAAACCTACGGAGGAAAACACCTGGTTTCCGAAATATAACTTCGGGATAGTCATCAGAGGATTCCGGGTTGATGTACGGGTTTATCTGTGCCATTCCCGATGAAAACCTACGGAGGAAAACACCTGGTTTCGAGATATAA
>NW_025404038.1:0-5080 GCF_020080835.1 Cotesia glomerata
AATTGCGTTCCACCGAAAGAAAAAGAGCAAATAGCAGAAGATAAAAGGAAGGTAGTTAACACCTTAGCCACCAGAAGGAAGAGCAGTAGCTAGATCCTCCCTTCACGATGTCATGCCTGACGGCGGTTTCCATGAAGGATTAGAGGAAAGAAGGAAAAGGGGTTTAGGGTTTAGTGGGTAGGGGCGTTAGTGTCGAGTTTTAGTTTGACGCTGCGTCGAGTCGCCACATATCCAGGCCAAACAGCTATGCCACAGAATCCGTAAAAAGATTCCCCTAAAAACACACACACACACACATACATACAGACATAGGTGACACCCTCGCGCGGGGAATAGTCAGGAAAGCTTCCCTAGGACCTCAAAACGTCGAGATCTGATGAAAACTCGATTTTCAAAAAAACAGGATGAAACCAATAACTTTCCGATTTTTGAAAATTTTCAATTTTCTTAGCAGGAAGTTAAAAATGATGATTTAACAAAAGATTCCCATTTTTACAGATTTCCATTTTTAGAAATTTTTTATTTTTAGAGATTTTCATTTTAAAAGATTTCCATTTTTACAAATACATTTAGAAAGATTTCCATTTTAGAGAGATTTACATATTTACCGATTCTCTTTTTATTGATCACGCCATTCATGTGAATTTCAATTTTTTTAAGTTTTTAAAAAATATTGAATTCCATTTCTGCAAAATTCCATAAAATCGTTTGGACGATCTATTCATATGTTTATTAATAATTAATTTTTTTTTTTTTAATTACCGTAAATACTATAGTACAAACGTAAGCTTTTTTCGAAAAGTATATTTTCCATAAGGTGAGAATTATTTTTATTTTAACGGAATATTGAAAAGATATCCATTTATATAATATACTTTTTTATTAATTTTACAATTGATAAATTTCCAATTACACAAGAAGTTTATTTATTTATATAGATTTTTTTTAATTTATACTAAATAATAATATTTCCAGTAAAAAGAAATTTTCAAAAATAGAGATTTATTTTTCTTTAGTTGGCCAAACTTACAGATTTCATTAATAAGCCATTTTTTCTTTATTTAGGAGTGTTTTCCATTTATAGCTTTTTATTATTTTACGAAAGTTCTTTTATAATTTTTCCTTTAAAATCAAAAGTACATTTTATAAATTTCAAATTAATTTTTAGAGATTTCCAAAAATTTATTTTTCCATTCCTTATAAAAAGCAGCACTGACCGGGAAGAATCAATGTCTCGCATAGTACATACAGACATGGGTTAAGACACCATCGCGGGAATAGTCAGGGTAGCTTTTCTAAGACCCTCAAAACGTCGAGAGATCTAATGAAAACTCGGATTTTTAAAGAACAATAACTTCCTCTGATTTTTGAAAATTTTCTCAATTCTTCTTAAGCGGGAAGTTAAAAATTTTTTTGAAAGTGGTTTTTCGGAATAACTTTTAAATAGCGTTATCGATTAACTTCAATAACTACTTTCGCCCTTAAGCTTGAAAAACACACATCTATTTTTTCCTGCCACCAAGCTGGTCAGAAATCGGTTGATTCGTTCTGAGAGATATCGTGAACAAAGAAAACCGAAAAAAAGTGTTTTCGGGAGTTCACCTCCGAAATTTTTGGTTTGACTCAATGTAAAACCACTGCAAAAATTATTGATGAGGATGATAAAACTGCGTCGAATGCCGCCAACCAAGCTTGAAGATCCTGGTTGATCCCATTCAAAAGTTAGTTACGGTTTGAAAATTCCAAAAAATAGTAGTTCTATGAGACTTTCTATCAGACTTTTCTAGCTGGGAGAGCTCAAACGCATAGAAATACATTATTTCTTCGAACTCAGCGAGCTCTCAAAATATCACATAAATTATATTTTGAGCTTAAAAATGTCATGTAAGTGGGGCAATTTTAAGCGCCCAGGAATGGAATTAGCGGGAAGTTGCAGGGATGGCCTTTAGGGTGCACAATCGTTTTTCTAATTTTTGTTCGTCATGGTTTTAGTCTTTCAACTATTTAAATTTTTAAGCCAGTTGCGTTGCAGCAGAGCGATGGTCAGAGAAGATTATTTAAGTAGGCTTATCTAGATCTACTCTGTTGTATGTATGAAAACTCATTTTCTGCTCGTGGCATACCTATTTTGGAATGGGTTGCTAGCTGAAATTACCAAAAAGCTGAGAATTTTAAATCATTCCGTAGTTTGTTGCTATGATATTATTATTTACAGAATTATTGATTTGTTATATTGAACGTGTGCTGATTGCTATTATTGAACGTTGTTGCGCTTTTTGTGGCTTATGACACAAGTATTACTTAACAGCACCTATTAACATGTTATTCCATTGTTAATTACCACATTTATTTTTGATTTTTCATTTTTATGTTTTATTTGGTGTATCAAAAAACTCTGGTACTTTATAATACACTGATTGTAATGTAAAACTCTCCGATGATGGTTCTGAGGGAGTCCCTTTGGCTCCAGAATCTAATAGAATTATCTTATCGATCTATTTAGTAGTAATCGATTGTTTCTGTTCATTGGAAAATACCATTTGACATCCGAGTGCCCTGATGAGACTCCAGAACCCGGAGACCCATCTCTTGGCGACATGAAAGCATGAACGATAACCACTATGCTGATCCGCCACAATACTTAAAAAGATTTTACTACATACATATATTCATCAAAGATGAAATTTTTAATAAAAACAATTAGGAAAACAGTTGGACCCTGAAAGCCATCCCTGCAACTTCCCACTGATTCCATACCTACGCGCTTAAAATTCCGCTTGTGATGATTTCGAGCTCTTCAAGCTCAAAAAGTCTGATAGAAGTTTCATAGAACACAATTTTATGCATTTTCAAACCGCAATAACTTTTGAATGAATCAACCGATTTTCTTACGGTTTACGTCATTCAACGCAGTTTAGCTCTTTTAAGAATCTTAAATCGCAAACTAGTCAGACTAAAAATTTCATAGAAGTTCTCCTGAAAAAATTCTTTCAATTTTTTATCGACAACGATATCTCACGAACAAATGAACCGATTTTGACCGGACCGGTGGTGATCTACGTGGTTTTACACACACGTACACACACACACACACACACACACACACACCTCACACTCACATCACACTCACCTCGTGTCGGGTTTGCTGGGTCCCGCATCGGGCGCCTCCCTAGGTGGCCGATAGGGAAAGCCCGACATATCTGCCCGCCAGATATATCGGGTACCGAGGAATTGAAATACTCGGGGTGGACCAAAATCTAGCAAAAAACGATATGTCAATGTCACAGAACTTTCAAACATTGTTTACAGTACAGAGGATGGATACCTCAGTGCCAGCGAGGGAAGGCGTGCAAACGGGCCTGAACTCATCGTTATTAAGCGACCGTTTGGACAGCGAGGTGGACCCCATGGCTCCACTGTTTAGAAATGCTACAGGGAGTACAAAAAATAGCCCCGATGGAAGAAGATGGACAGTCAACAAACGTTCCTCCAAAAAGTGGAGGACCTTTTGCTCCCGTCTCTATCCATGCTTACCGAGGAAGGATTAACTCTGTACTGACCGTCACTAGCCAACAATCGCTAATGGAGCGGCTTGGTAGCAAAGATCGAAGAGCTTCAGCTGATTTCATCAAGGACAAGAAGAATCTTCGTCATGAGATCGAAAATTGGTTACGTCCATTGCTACGGCATATAGAGGGGCCAGGAAATCACCCGGTACGTCGGCGTCAGCGACAAACAACTCCGGGTTTGACCAAAACCACAGCCACTTCAGGTTACTCCAACCAAACCACCACGGCAAGAAAAAGGACAACAGGAAGAGACAACTGTCCACACCTAGCCCTCCTTCAGCAAACGACAAGCCAGCACAGAAAAATACAGCCCGGGACGATACCTAGATCAAAAGCAACTTGGCAAAAGAAGAAGAAGGAAACAGAATAGGAGCCAGCGGCTCAATCTACTGAAGCCCAAAACCAGCCAAGTGAGGGTGGCTCTGAGAAACCGAGGAGGAAGAAGACAAGAACAAAGGCTGTGCTTGTCCAACCAGCTGAAGGGTGAACGTACGCCGATCTCCTCTAGAAATCAAGACCAAGGTTAATCCGACAGAGACTGGAGTAGACATAAAATCTATCAAACAAACAAAAGCGCGGGGACGTTCTTCTAGAAATGGGACGCAAGACTGAAAGACACTTCTGCTTTTACGGTTGCGATAGAAACAGCAACCGCTAACATCGGTACGGTCAGAACTCTCACACCAAAAACAACGATCGAGATCCTTGACTTGGATGGAGTATCTACCGAGAGCGACATCCGTGAAGCACTTAAACGTGACTTTACCAACAGCCTGGAAATAAGACGTGGGAATACGACTAAAACTTACACCACGAAGCAATCGGGCAGCCTTCTGCGAGGTATGGCCGAGGCTAGCGCAAATGTCATGATCCTTGACAAAGCCCGAATAAAGACATCCGGATGGGTTAATTGTCGCATACGCCGCACAGTTGCGAAAGTAATTCTGATGCATTAAATGCCTTGGTTTCGGGCAACCAAACGCGTAACCGTACGTGGACCGAACAGAAGCAAAGTATTGCTATAAATGTGGCGGAGAGAAACCACCGGGAAGTCCGTAAACCGCACGGAGAAGCCAAAATGCTTCCTCTACATCACCGGACAAAGATGCTCAACATGGCTTGATGTGGAGGCACTGTGAAAAGTCACTCACACGAAGCAGGTCTACTTTCCAGAATGACCCGACTCCAAACGACCGCAGCGAGACGGAAAAAACGGTGCTAGGTGTGATGAAAGAAATTACTGCATCATGTGACGCCGCTATGCAACGGCTGAAAAATCGAGTTTTTCACAAGCCGGTGTACTGGTGGTCACCAGGCATAGCAGAACTTCGAAAAAAATGCCACGAGCAAAGCCTACCAAATTGTCGTCAAACGGCTTGGAAAGGCTTCACCAGAAGCGCCGAAACCACCTGCTTTAATGAGCAGCATAGTAGCGGAGCTGTTTTCCTAACACTCACCGCAGGAAAGAAGAAATTATATAAAAAACAGCGTAACACCTTTCACTCTGTGTG
>NW_025404039.1:0-68219 GCF_020080835.1 Cotesia glomerata
ATTGCATTTATTACCTAGAGTCAATACTTAAAAGAGCTAGAATTGTTTGATTTTGCTTTCTTCGGAAAAGTCAGCTGATCAAGATCTGAGTAATTCTGTTCGAGCACTGTACAGACACTACAAACGTCTTGATGATTGTAGCCTGTAGGTGGCACTACTTGATAATTGAGCGAAGTTTGAAACGATGATGTTTCTTACATAATACGAATATTATTTATAAGTTTACGAATTGTGATATTTACTAACAATAATATAATATTGACACTAAATAATAATGAAAATAATAATAATTATAATAACGACAATATTAACAATGACAATAAGGATAATACTAAAAATATTTATAATGGTAAAAATAAATTGATAATACGATTTATTATCAAAATATTATTAAAGTATTAAAGTATTAAATTTAAATTTACAACTATCACAACTACAAAAATGTAAAAAATTTTTCAAAATATATGTGAAATTAAAAGCTTACAACTGATCATTTAGTTTATCAATCTGAGCTAAAAAGTATTCGCGGCTTATTGATATAAAATTTTATCAATGCTGCTAGACATTGTACGAAAAGTGATACTTCAAATGATTTATATTAAAACTTTATAAACATTCAATTTCCGCGGGAAAAATACGAACTTTGAATTAAAAATTTTTATAAAAACAAAAAATGTTAAAATATTTTTTTTAATATAAAATCCCTAGAATTAATTATTAAATAACTTTCCATTCGTATTTTTCTAAATATACTTTCTTTTTATTTGGTTGTATTTATTAACTAGAGTCAATATTTAAGGGCCAGTTTTTCAATCTATGATAAAATTTTATCTTATGATAAAATATATCTATATATTTCATATATATAAATATACTGGCATCATAATTTTATCCTGGATAAAATTTTATCTTGATTTGAAAAACTGGCCCTAAAAGAGCTAGAATTGTTTGATTTTGCTTTCTTCGGAAAAGTCAGCTTATCAAGATTCTGAATAATTCTGTTCGAGCAATGTACAGATACTACAATCGTCTTGATGATTGTTGCCTGTCGGTGGCACTACTTGTTAATTGAGCGAAGTTTGAAACGATGATATTTCTTACATAATATTTATTAACCAGTCTAAATACGCAACAGACTAAACGTTGTTCGAGTTCTACTTTCTTGGGATAAACCAGCTGTTCAGTGTCTGGGGAATTTTCATTGAAGATAGTGTACATTCTATAATCTCATGGTTGTTGCCTGTAGATGGCACTGTCATTCAATTCGGCGGGTTTTAAATAATCTTAATCTCTTGATAATACGTAACATAACTATGCGTTTGATACATTGTGTCATTTACTAACAACAATATCATAATAACAATAAATAATATTGGTAATCATAATAACAACAACAATAATAGTAATTATAATCCGAACAAAAACAGTTTCACTGTAAAAAAATCGCGCCAAGTCCACGTTCATAAGACTATTGAGGAAAAAAAAATTTTTTTTTTTCTTTACAAAAAGATATAAAATAGAAAAATGAAAAAATCAACAGACTCGATAGAGTCTGGCGCCAAGTTCCGTTCTCAAGCCAGACTACCGAGTGTGTATACATCGTAAGCAGAACGGTTTTTTGAGGTTACAAATTTTTTTTCAAATTTATTTTGATTTTTTTTCTATATGATATTTTATAATAGTAGTTAATGATTTTTATTACGCGTATTACTTGATTATTATCAATTATATTCATAATTTCTATTTAAAATTATTAAAAATAATCAGCACAAACTATAGCGACCCTGATTATTAGATTTTAACTTTTTTCTTATGTAAAAAGCGGACGGCCAGAGACTAAATAATATAAGGATGCATGCTAATCTTATAATAGATGGGAAACTACAGTGAAAAAAAGATATTTGACAGCTTGCAATTACACACGCCAGACGGCGTAAGAATAACTTTTACATGAACTATAGCTTAAAGGGGATAGTTTGCCACCGGAAATGTATTAAATTAAAATTGTCAATTTTTATTATAATTACAAAAAATACTGAAATCCGAACAAAAACAGTTTCACTGTAAAAAATTGCGCCAAGGCCACGTTCATAAAACTCATCTCAATAACATTTGCACTTTACAAAAAAAATTAGGCTCGTTTTAATAATTTTCATTCTCTACAAAAAGATGTGAAATACAAAAAAAATACCAAGAAACCGTCATAATGTTGAAAAAATTGAAAAAAAATTTGTTGAAAATTAAAAAATAAAAAAAAAAATTTTTATCGTGCTTGGCGCGCGTCATTGAGTACCCCAAATTTTTTCAGGATAAATAAACATCCTTTCAATGCTGAGAAATTTATAAGTAAGTCAACCTATGTTATTTCATAATAAGTTTTATAAAAGTTAGGTAAAATTGACATGTCATACGCAGTTATGCAAACTACATATAAGTCGATACGCATGCATACGTTGGGTCGGTTGCATTGTGAGAATTATGTTTACTAACAAATAAAACATATGGCCGACTAAATTGGGACAATGCGGTGTGAGTGCCAATCAAAATGTGTTAATTACAATTAAACGAAGCAATATTAAACTTTAATATTGCATAAGGTTCTTCATTAAAAATTAATGACGAAGCTGAAAAAAAATGAATTCAAAAATTTTATATAATTTCAGATTTCTTGAACACACCACCATATTGACAGTAGTTTTCACTAAAGATTTAAAAAAAATTTTAAAAACGAGTTTTTTCACTAAAACTGATAACTAATACACTAAGCAATGTTTTCAATGCGTTCAGTATCCTTGACTAATGAAAATCTATATAAATATGGGGTATTCCATGCCAAATCGACCACTTTTGAACCTTACCCCTTTAGATTCCGCTGAAAATTTTTTACCTTTTTCTACTCGATGGAAGACGTTTTTCAGAATTTTTTCAAATTTTTTTATCCAATCCAAAAAAAGTTATGAAGCTTTCAAAAAAATGGCTCTTTTATTTTCAAATAGCCATAACTCTCTCAAAAATTGACCTTTCGGGACGTTTTTTTTTTTTCAAAATTTTTGTTTTTAATTGAATTTTTCGAAAAAATAAATAAAAAAAATTTAACATGATCGCTTCTATGAAATAATCGCGTTTTTTTTGTATAAAAGCGTTATTTTTCGAAGTTCGTCATTCTCAATTTTTTTTTTTTTTTTTTCAAAAAAAACTTCAATCAATTCTACAATTATCCCCGTATATCCCAGAGTGGGCCAATTTTTTTTTCTATTTTTTTTTTTAGTTGAAAAAAAAATTTTCAACATGTTAAAAATGCAGAAATTTTTTTTTTCATAAATATTATTTATATAACATAATTAATGTAATTATATGATTTTAAGGTATTATATTCTCTATATATTGTCCTAATTTACCATTATAATTACTAGGATTAATGATTGATGCAGTTAACATTTAATGACTCAAAAATAATGCAACAAATTATTTATTAATTTCTTCTTTGGCGTTTAAATATTTTACAAATTCTGTATTCATTCGAGTTAGAAAAGTTTTTAACGCACAAACAACCATTTTTGTCGGGAATTACACAGTGTAGTTGTTGAGTTCCTACAATTGGTTTTGTTTTCAAAAATCGTTCATTTAAATCATCAACTGCTGTATTATAATCCTCTTCTGGTGAAAAGATGACGATAATATTTGGCAAGTTGTCCGAATCAGAAGTCCATTCAAAAAGTCCTACAGGTGTCGTTATTTGTTTATCAACCGCGAGTTGGAGACTTGCTCTTGCTGCAAGTCGTTTGAGGATGCCACCAATACCATCACACGGGCCTTTGCCATGGGCAGTCGCAAAAAAATGCCATTCAGCAGGAATATCAAAATCATCTTCATAATAATATAAATTCACAAAGTTTTTAAAGTTTTTAAATTGTTGAGGAGCCCCATCAGAAAAATAATAAATCTTGTTACAACGTTCAGGAAGACTTTTTACATAATCAGTAATTATTTTGATGAAAACATGAACAGCAACAGCATCGTGATTTTTACACCGGCTGCGTTGTTTACTTGATGCCATTATGTGGAGATCAAATTATCTCAATAAATGTAGATTGGTACAATCAAAATAATAAACACCCTCAAAAAGAATAGATCAGGAAAATGTTCATAAACTAGAGATTTTTTTTACTTAACAAACGTAATGGCAAAAATATTTTATTCAACTCTATGAAGCACAAAAGATTTATAGTTTATGTTTTAGATCTCAATATAAAAGAGCCGTATATATTTTATAAATTAGAACATACTCTAGTAAACTGGCTGTAGGTAAGTCTGTAATTATGATGCCCTAGGTTATCGATCGTATTGACGTATTAAAATTTGAATCTTAATCGTTGTAATGGTAAATTTGGACAATATATAGAGAATATAATACCTTAAAATCATATAATTACATTAATTATGTTATATAAATAATATTTATGAAAAAAAAAAATTTCTGCATTTTTTAAAATGTTGAAAATTTTTTTCAACTAAATAAAAAAAATAGAAAAAAAAATCGGCCCACTCTGGGATACACGGGGATAATTGTAGAATTGATTGAAGTTTTTTTTTAAAAAAAAAAAAAAAAATTGAGAATGACGAACTTCGAAAAATAACGATTTTATACAAAAAAAACGCGATTATTTCATAGAAGCGATCATGTTAAATGTCTTTTATTTATTTTTTCGAAAAATTCAATTAAAAACAAAAATTTTAAAAAAAAAACGTCCCGAAAGGTCAATTTTTGAGAGAGTTATGGCTATTTGAAAATAAAAGAGCCATTTTTTTGAAAGCTTCATAACTTTTTTTGGGTTGGATAAAAAAATTTGAAAAAATTCTGAAAAACGTCTTTCATCGAGTAGAAAAAGGTAAAAAATTTTCAGCGAAATCTAAAAGGGGAAGGTTCAAAAGTGGTCGATTTGGCATGGAATACCCCATATATAATATGATTATATATATACAAGCGAAATCGTTTTTTCTTGAGTTGAAATTTTTCCGAAAAAATTTGGGGTACTCAATGACGCGCGCGAAGTACGATAAAAAATTTTTTTTTTTATTTTTTAATTTTCAACAAATTTTTTTTCAATTTTTCCAACATTATGACGGTTTTTTGGTATTTTTTTGTATTTCACATCTTTTTGTAGAGAATGAAAATTATTAAAACGAGCCTAATTTTTTTTGTAAAGTGCAAATGTTATTGAGATGAGTTTTATGAACGTGGCCTTGGCGCAATTTTTAACAGTGAAACTGTTTTTGTTCGGATTAAAATTTATTCACAGCTTTCGAGCACCTGTAAATGACCTTGAACACTGATTTTTTTTATTACAATTAATTTAATTGTTCTAAATAAAAATAAAAATTTATCCATAGCTACCCAGTGCCTTTGACATGGCGTTGCTACTTATTTTTTATTTTCAAATTACTTCAATTATTTTGAATAAAAATAAAAATCTATTTATAGCCGCCTAGTACCTGTAACCTACCCTGATCACTAATTTTCCAATTGGATCCAATTTAATTATTCTGAATGAAAAAAATTTCATTCGTAGCCGCCTAGTTATTCTACCTAACCCTCGCAACATAATATTTTTTCGTCAATAATCGTTTATTTTGAATAAAACTGAAAATTTATTTATTGCCACCCAGTACATATAACTAATCCTCGCTAGCAATTTTTTTATTTAAAATTGCCTCAATTATTCAAAATAAAAATCAAAAACTCAGTCATAGCTGCCTGTTGCCCCTGAATGACCGTCAATCCTTTTTTTTTTATTAAAAAATTATTTTAATTCATTTAAATAAAATTAAAATTCCCTTATGGCCGCTTAGTGCTTCTAACATATTATGACTACTGATTTTTGATATAAAAATAACTTTAATTCTATTGAATGAAAATAAAAATGCATTCATAGCTACCCAGTGCCTGTAACTGACCCTGATAACAGAGTTTTCTATTAAAATCACTTAAATTAATCTAAATAAAAATAAAAATTCATTTATGTTTACTTAGTGCCTTCAACTTATTATGACTAATGATTTTTTGACAAAAAATTACTTTAATCGTTCTAAATGAAAATAAAAATTGATTTAGATCTACCCAGTACCTGTTACTAACCCTGAAAACAAAGGTTTTTTTTTGAAATTACTTCAATTGATCTAACTAAAAATAAAAATTAAATTATTGCTGCCCAGTCTTTCTAACTGATCCTCACCACTAAATTGTTAGTTCAAAATTGTCTCAATTATTCGAAATTAAAATCAAAAACTCAGTCACAGCCGCCTAGAGCCCCTGACTTCCCATTGTTGCTTCTTTTTTATTTTCAAATTATTTTAATTTATTTAAATGAAATTAAAAATTCATTCATGACTGCTTTGCGCTTCTAACGTCCTATCACTACTGATTTCTGAAATAAAAATTACTTCAATCGTTCTTCATGAAAATAAAAATTCCGTTATAGCTACCCAGTGCCTGTAACTGACCCTGATAACAAAGTTTTCTATTGAAATAACTTTGATTAATATAAATAAAAATAGAAATTCATTTATGTTTACTTAGTGGCTCTAATTTATTATGACTAATGATGTTTTGCCTAAAAATTACTTTAATTGTTCTAAATAAAAATAAAAATGTATTTATAGCTACCCAGAACCTGTTACTGACCCTGATAACGAACGTTGTTATTGAAATTACTTCAATTAATCGAACTTATTATAAAAATTCATTCATAGCTGCCCAGTCAATCTAACTGATCCTCGTTACTGAATTGTTAGTTTAAAATTTTCTCAATTATTCCAAATAAAAATTGAAAACTCAGTAACAGCCGTCTACAGCCGCGGACTTCCCGTAGTTGCTTATTTTTTATTTTAAAATTATTTTGATTCATTTAAATAGGAATAAAATTTCACTTATGGTTGCTTAATGCCTCTACCTTACAACTACTATTGTATTTTTAATTAAAAAATTACTTTAATTGTTCTATATAAAAATAGAAATTTATTCACAGCTTTGTCGTGCCTGTAAATGACCTCGATCACTGATTTTTTCAATTAATATTAATTTAATGGTTCTAAATGAAAATAAAAATTTATCCATAGCTACCCAGTGCCTTTGACTTACCGTTGCTACTTATTTTTTATTTTTAAATTACTTCAATTATTTTGAGTTAAGATAAAAATCTATTTATAGTTGCCCAGTACCTGTAACTGAACCTGATCACTAATTTTTTAATTGGATCTAATATTATTATTCTGAATGAAAAAAATTTCATTCGTAGCCGCCCAGTTATTGTACTTAACCCTCTCAACATATTGTTTTTCTGTCAATAATCACTTCAATTATTTTAAATAGAACTGAAAATTTATTTATGGCCACCCAGTACTTCTAAATCATCTTCGCTAGCAATTTTTTAACTTAAAAATCCCGGTGCCCATGACTGACCGTCAATCCTTATTTTTTATTTAAAAATTATTTCAATTTATTTAAATAAAATTAAAATTTCACTCATGGCTGCTTAGTGCTCCTAGCTTTTTATAACTACTGATTTTTGATTTAAAAATCATTTCAATTGTTTTAAATGAAAATGAAAATTCATTCATAGCTACCCAGTGCCTGTAACTGGAGCTGATAACGAAGTTTTTTATTGAAATCACTTGAATTAATCTAAATGAAAATAAAAATTCATTCATTGCCGCCCAGTCTTTTTATCAGATCCTCAATATTGAATTGTTAGTTCAAAATTGTCTTCATTATTCTAAATTAAAATCGAAAACTCAGTCGCAGCCGCCTAGAGCCCCTGACTTCCAATTGTTGCTTATTTTATATTTTCAAATTATTTTAATTGATTTAAATGAAAATACAAATTCATTCATTACTGCTTAGCGCTTCTAACTTACTATAACTACTGATTTTTGAATAAAAAATTACTTCAATCGTTCTTCATGAAAATAAAAATTCCTCCATAGCTACCCATTGCCTGTAACTAACCCTAATAACAAAGATTTTTATTGAAATTACTTAAATTGATCTAAATAAAAATAAAAATTCATTCAGGTTTACTTAGTGCCTCTAACTTATTATGACTACTGATTTTTTGACTTAAAATTACTTTAATTGTTCTAAATAAAAATAAAAATTGATTTATAGCTATTCAGTACCTGTTAGTGACCCTGATAACAAAGGTTTTTATTGAAATTACTTGAATCAATATAACTAAATATAAAAATTCATTCATAGCTGCACAGTCCCTCTAACTGATCCTCGCTACTGAATTGCTAGTTTAAAATGGTCTCAATTATTCTAAATGAAAATCGAAAACTCAGTCACAGCCATATAGAGCCACTGATTCCCCTTAGTTGCTTATTTCTTATTTCAAAATTATTTTAATACATTCAAATAGAAATAAAATTTCACTCATCGTTGCTTATTGCCTCTCCCTTACAACTAGTATTGTATTTTTAATTAAAAAATTACTTTATTTGAACTAAATAAAAATGAAAATTTATTCACAGCTTTGTAGAACCTGTAAATGACCTTGATCACTGATTTTTTAAATTAAAATTAATTTAATTGTTCGAAATGATAATAAAAATCGATCCATAGCTACCCAGTGCCTTTGACTTACTGTTGCTACTTATTTTTTATATTCAAATTACTTCAATTATTCTGAATAAAATTAAAAATCTATTCATAGTTGCCCAGTACCTGTTACTGAACCTGATCAATAATTTTTCAATTGGATCTAATTTAATTATTCTGAATGAAAAAAATTTCATTCGTAGCCGCCTAGTTATTCTACCTAACCCTCGCAACATATAATTTTTTTGTCAATAATCACATCATTTATTTTAAATATAACTGAAAATTCATAAATGGCTACTCAGCACTTCTAGCTAATCCTCGCTAGCACTATTTTAATTTAAAATTGCCTTAATTATTCAAATTAAAAATCAAAAACTTAGTCATAGCTGCCTGGTGCCCCTGACTGACCGTCAATCCTTATTTTTTATTTAAAAATTATTTTAATTTATTTGATTAAAATTAAAATTTCACTCGTGGCTGCTTAGTGACTCTAACTTATTATGACGACTGATTTTTGATTTAAAAATAACTGCAATTGTTCTAAATAAAAATAAAAATTCATTCATAGCTACCCAGTGCCTGTAACTGACACTGATAACAAAGTTTTTTATTGAAAACACTTCAATTAATCTAAATGAAAATAAAAATTCATCCATTGACGATCAGTCCCTCTATCTGATCCTTACTATTGAATTGTTAGTTTACAATTGTCTCAATTATTCCAAATTAAAATCGAAAACTCAGTCACAGCCGCCTAGAGCACGTGACTTACCATTGTTGCTTATTTTTTATTTTCAAATTATTTTAATTCATTTAAAAGAAAATAAAAAATAATTCATGACTGCTTAGCGCTTCTAACTTACTATCACTAATGATTTTTAAATTAAAAATTACTTCAATTATTTTTCATCAGAATAAAAATTCCGTTATAACTACCCAGTGCCTGTAACTGACCCTGATAACAAAGTTTTGTATTTAAATTACTTTAATTAATTTAAATAAAAATCAAAATTCATTTATGTTTACTTAGTGGCTCTAAAATATTATGACTAATGGTTTTTTGACTAAAAATTACTTCAATCGTTCTAAATTAAAATAAAAATTCATTTATAGCTACCCAGTTCCTGTTGCTGACCCCGATAACAACGGTTTTTATTGAAATTACTTTAATTAATCTAAATAAATATAGAAATTCATTTATGGCTGCCCACTGTCTCTAACTGATCCTCGCAACTGAATCGTTAGTTTAAAATAAAATTTCACTTATGGTTGCTTATTGCCTTAACTTTACAACTACTATTGCATTTTTAATTAAAAAATTACTTTAATTGTTCTAAATAAAAATAAAAATTTATTCACAGCTTTTTTGCACCTGTAAATGACCTGGATCACTGATTTTTTTCATGACAATTAATTGAATTGTTCTTAATGAAAATAAAAATTTATCCATAGCTACCCAGTGCCTTTGACTGGGCGTTGCTACTTATTTTTCATTTTCAAATTACTTTAATTATTTTGAATAAAAATAAAAATCTATTAATAGCCGCCTAGTACCTGTCACCGACCCTGATCACTAATTTTTCAATTGGATCCAATTTAATTATTCTGAATGAAAAAAATTTCATTCGTAGCCGCCTAGATATTCTACCTAACCCTCGCAACATATTATTTTTTTGTCAATTATCATTTATTTGAAATAAAACTGGAAATTTATTTATGGCCACCCAGTACATATAACTAATCCTCGCTAGCAATTTATTTATCCAAAATTGCCTCAATTATTCGAAATAAAAATCAAAAACTCAGTCATAGCTGCCTGTCGCCCCTGACTGACCGTCAATCCTTTTTTTTTTATTAAAAAATTATTTTAATTCATTTAAATAAAATTAAAATTCTCTAGTGGCCGCTTAGTGCTTCTAACATATTATGCCTACTGATTTTTGATATACAAATAACTTTAATTCATTTTAATGAAAATAAAAATACATTCATGTCTGGTTAGCGCTTTTAACGTATAATCACTCCTGATGATTGAATTAAAAACTACTTCAATCGTTCTTCATGAAAATAAAAATTCCTTCAAAGCTACCCAGTGCCTGTAATTGACCCTAATAACAAAGTTTTTTATTGAAATTACTTTTATTAATCTATATAAAAATGAAAATTCACTCATTTTTACTTAGTTGCTCTAACTTATTATTACTAATGATGTTTTGACTAAAAATTTCCGTAATTTTTCTAAATAAAAATGAAAATTTATTAATAGCGACCAAGTACCTGTTACTGACCCTGATAACAAACGTTGTTATTGAAATTACTTTAATTAATCTAACTAGAAATAAAAATTCATTTATAGCTGCCCAGTCAATCTAACTGATCCTCATTACTGAATTGTTAGTTTAAAATTGTCTCAAGTATTCCAAATAAAAATTGAAAACTCAGTAACAGCCGTCTAGAGCCGCGAACTTCTCGTTGTTGCTTATTTTTTATTTTTAAATTATTTTGATTCATTTAAATAGGAATAAAATTTCATCTATGGTTGCTTAATGCCTCTACCTTACAACTACTATTGTATTTCTGATTAAAAAATTACTTTAATTGTTCTAAATAAAAATAAAAATTTATTCACAGCTTTGTAGTGCCTGTAAATGACCTTCATCACTGATTTTTTTAATTAATATTAATTTAATTGTTTTAAATGAAAATAAAAATTTATCCATAGCTACCCAGTGCCTTTAACTTACCGTTGCTACTTATTTTTTATATTCAAATTACTTTAATTGATTTGAGTTAAAATAAAAATCTATCTATAGTTGCTCAGTCCCTGTAACTGAACCTGATCACTAATTTTTTAATTGGATCTAATTCAATTATTCTGAATGAAAAAAATTTCATTCGTAGCCGCCCAGTTATTCTACTTAACCCTCTCAACATATCGTTTTTCTGTCAATAATCACTTCAATTATATTAAATAGAACTGAAAATTTATTTATGGCCAACCAGTTCATCTAACTAATCCACGCTAGCAATTTTTTTATTTAAAATTGCCTCAATTATTCAAAATAAAAATCAAAAACTCAATCATAGCTGCCTGTTGGCCCTGACTGACCGTCAATCATTTTTTTTTTATTAAAAAATTATTTTAATTCATTTAAACAAAATTAAAATTTTACTTATGGCCGCTAAGTGCTTCTAACATATTATGACTACTGATTTTTTATATAAAAATAACTTTAATTCTTTTGAATCAAAATAAAAATGCATTCATAGCTACCCAGTGCCAGTAACAGACCCTGATAAGAGAAATTTCTATTGAAATCACTTCAATTCATCTAAATAAAAATAAAAATTCATTTATGTTTACTAAGTGGCTCTAACTTTTTATGACTAATGATTTTTTGACTAAAAATTGCTTTAATTATTCTAAATGAAAATGGAAATTCATTTATAGCTACCCAGTACCTGTTGCTGACCCTGATAACAAAGTTTGTTATTGAAATTACTTCAATTAATCGATCTAAATATGAAAATTCATTCATAGCTGCCAAGTACCTCTAACTGATCCTCGCTACCGAATTGTTAGTTTAAAATTGTCTTAATTATTCCAAACAAACATCGAAAACTCAGTCACAGCCATCTAGAGCCGCTGACTTCCCGTAGTTGCTCATTTTTCATTTCAAAATTATATTAATTTATTTAAATAGAAATATAATTTCACTCATGGTTGCTTATTGCCTCTACCTTACAACTACTATTGTATTTTCAATTGAAAAATTGCTTTAATTGTTCTAAATGAAAATAAAAATTTATTCACAGCTTTGTAGCACCTGTAAATGACCTTGATCACTAATTTTTTTAATTAAAATTAATTCAATTGTTATAAATGAAAATTAAAATTTATCCATAGCTACCCTGTGCCTTTGACTTACCGTTGCTAGTTATTTTTTATTTTCAAATTACTTCAATTATTTTGAATAAAAATTCAAATCTATTAATAGCCGCCTAGTACCTATACCCGACCCTGATCACTAATTTTCCAATTGAATCCAATTTAATTATTCTGAATGAAAAAAATTTCATACGTAGCCGCCCAGTTATTCTACCTTACCCTCGGAACATATTTTTTTTTTTGTCAATAATTACTTCAATTATTTTAAATAAAACTGAAAATTTATTTATGGCCACCCAGTACATCTAACTAATCCTCGCTAGCAATTTTTTAATATAAAATTGCCTTAATTATTCAAATTAAAAATCAAAAACTCAGTCATAGCCGCCTGGTGCCCCTGACTTACCGTCAATCCTTATTTTTTATTTAAAAATTATTTTAATGTATTTGAATAAAATTAAAATTTTACTCGCGGCTGCTTAGTGACTCCAACTTATTATGACTACTGATTTTTAATTCAAAAATAAGTTCAATTGTTCAAAATGAAAATAAAAATTCATTCATAGCTACCCAGTGCCTGTAACTGACCCTGATAAATGAGTTTTCTATTGAAATCACTTCAACTAATCTAAATAAAAATAAAAATTTATTCTTTGCGGCCCAGTCCCTCTAAGTGATCCTTACTACTGAATGTTTAGTTCACAATTGTCTCAATTATCCGAAATTAAAATCGAAAAGTCAGTCACAACCGCCTAGAGCCCCTGACTTTCCATTGTTGCTTATTTTTTATTTTCAAATTTTTTTAAATTATTTAGATTAAAATACAAATTCATTCATGACTGCTAAGCGCTTCCAACTTACTATCACTACTGATTTTTGAATTATAAATTACTTCAATCGTTCTTCATAAAAATAAAAATTCCTTCATAGCTACCCAGTGCCTGTAACTGACCCTGATAACAAAATTTTTTATTGAAATTACTTAAATTAATCTAAATAAAAATAAAACCCAGAAATTACTTTTAATTAATCTAAATAAACATGAAAATTTATTCATGTTCACTTAGTGCCTCTAAATTATTATGACTTATGATTTTTGACTAAAAATTACTTTAATTGTTCTAAATGATAATAAAAATTTATTTATAGCTACCCAGTTCCTGTTACTGACCCTGATAACGAAGGTTTTTTGTGAAATTACCTTAATTAATCGAACTAAAAATCAAAATACATTTTTGGCTGCCCAGTCCCTCTAACTGATCCTCGCTACTGAATTGTCAGTTTAAAATTGTCTCAATTATTCCAAATAAAAATCAAAGACTCAGTCACAGCCATCTAGAGTCGTTGACTGCCCGTAGTTGCTTATTTTTTATTTTAATTCATTTAAATAGAAATAAAATTTTACTCATTCATGCTAATTGCCTCTACCTTACAACTACTATTGTATTATTAATTAAATAATTACTTTAATTGTTCTAAATAAAAATAAAAATTTATTCACAGCTTTGTAGTGCCGGTAAATTACTTTGATCACTGATTTTTTTAATTAAAATTAATTTAATTTTTCTAAATGAAAATAAAAATTTATTCATATCTACCGTGTGCCTTTGACTTACCGTTCCTACTTATTTTTTATTTACAAATTACTTCAATTATTTTGAATAAAGATAAAAATATATTTATAGCCGCCCAGTACCTGTAACCGATCCTGATCATAGATTTTTCAATTGGATCTAATTTAATTATTCTAAATGGAAAAAAATTTCAATCGTAGCCACCCAGTTAATCTACCTAACCCTCGCAACATATTGTTTTTTTTGTTGATAATCACTTCAATTATTTTAAATTAAAATGAAAATTGATTTATGGCCACCCAGTCCTTCTAACTAATCCTCGCTAGCGATTTTTAAAGTTAAAATTGCCTCAATTATTGAAAATAAAAATCAAAAACTCAGTCATAGCCACCTGGTGCCTGAATTCCTTTATAGCTACCTAGTGCCTGTAACTGACCCTGATAACAAAGTTTCTTATTGAAATTACTCAAATTAATCAAAATACAAATGAAAATTCATTCATGTTTACATAATGCCTCCATCATATTATGACTAATGATTTTTTGACTAAAAATTACTTCAATTGTTTTAAATGAAAATAAAAATTCATTTATATCTATCCAGTACCTGTTGCTGACCCCGATAACAGAGGTTTCTATTGAAATTACTTTAATTAATCTAAATAAATATAAAAATTCATTTATGGCTGGCCAGTCCCTCTAACTGATCCTCGCTACTGAATCGTTAGTTTAAAATTGTCTCAATTATTCAAAACAAGAATCAAAAACTCAATCATAGCTGCCTGTTGGCCCTGACTGACCGTCAATCATTTTTTTTTTATTAAAAAATTATTTTAATTCATTTAAACAAAATTAAAATTTCACTTATGGCCGCTTAGTGCTTCTAACATATTATGACTGCTGATTTTTAATATAAAAATAACTTTAATTCTTTTGAATGAATATAAAAATGCATTCATAGCTACCCATTGCCTGTAACTGACCCTGATAAAAGAGTTTTCTATTGAAATCACTTGAATTAATTTAAATAAATATAAAAATTCATCCATTTCGGCCCAGACCCTCTAACTGATCCTCACTACTAAATTGTTAGTTCACAATTGTCTCAATTATCCCAAATTGAAAACGAAAACTCAGTCACAGCTGCCTAGAGCCCCTGACTTCCCATTGTTGCTTATTGTTTATTTTCAAATTATTTTAAATTATTTAAATGAAAATCCAAATTTATTCATGACTGCTTAGCGCTTCCAACTTACTATCACTACTGATTCTTGAATTGAAAATTACTTCAAACGTTCTTCATGAAAATAAAAATTCCTTTATAGCTACCATGTGCCTGTATCTGACCCTGATAACAAAGTTTCCTATTGAAATTACTTAAATTAGTCAAAATACAAATCAAAATTCATTCATGTTTACATAATGCCTCTATCATATTATGACTAATGATTTTTTGGCAAAAATTACTTCAATTGTTCTAAATGAAAATAAAAATTTATTTATTTCTATCCAGTACCCGTTGCTGACCCCGATAACAGAGGTTTTTATTGAAATTACTTTAATTGATCTAAATTAATATAAAAATTCATTTATGGCTGCCCAGTCCTTCTAACTGATCCTCGCTACTGAATCGTTAGTTAAAAATTGTCTTAATTATTTCAAATAAAAATCGAAAACTCAGTCACAGCCGTCTAGAGCCGCTGACTTCCCGTAATTGCTTATTTCTTATTTTAATATTATTCTAATCCATTTAAATAGAAATAAAATTTCACTCATGGTTGCTTATTGCCTTTACCTTACAACTACTATTGTATTTTTAATGAAAAAATTACTTCAATTATTTTAAATAAAAATAAAAATTTATTCACAGCTTTCTAGAACCTGTAAATGACCTTGATCACTGATTTTTTTAATTAAAATCAATTTAATCTATCTTACTATCGCCACTGATTTTTGAATAAAAAATTACTTCAATCGTTCTTCATGAAAATAAAAATTCCATCATAGCTACCCAGTGCCTGTAACTGACCCTGATAACAAGGTTTTTTATTGAAATTACTCTAATTAATCTAAATAAAAAGAAAAATTCATTTATGTTTACTTAGTTGCTCTAACTTATTATTACTAATGATGTTTTGACTAAAAATTTCTGTAATTTTTCTAAATGAAAATAAAAATTTATTAATAGCGACCGAGTACCTGTTACTGACCCTGATAACAAACGTTGTTATTGAAATTACTTAAATTAATCGAACAAAATATAAAAATTCATTTATAGCTGCCCAGTCCCTCTAACTGATCCTCGTAAGTGAATTGTTAGTTTAAAATTGTCTTAATTATTCCAAATGAAAATTGAAAACTCAGTTACAGCCGTCTAGAGCTGCTGACTTCGCGTAGTTGCTTATTTTTTATTAAAAAATTATTTTAGTTCATTTAAATAGAAATAAAATTTTACTTACGGTTGCTTAATGCCTCTACCTTACAACTACTAATGTATTTTTAATTACAAAATTACTTTAATTGTTCTAAATAAAAATAAAAATTCATTCACAGTTTTGTAGTGCCTGTAAATGAACTTGATCACTGATTTTTTTAATTAAAATTGATTCAATTGTTCTAAATGGAAATAAAAATTTATTCATAGCTACTCACTGCATTTAATTAACTGTTGCTAGTTATTATTTATTTTCAAATTACTTAAATTATTTTGGATAAAAATGAAAATTTATTTTCAGATGCCCAGTACCTGTAACTGAACCTGATCACTAATTTTTCAATTGGATCTAATTTAATTATTCTAAATGAAAAAAATTTCATTCGTAGCCGCCGAGTTATTCTACCTAAACCTCGCAACATATGTTTTTTTGTCAATTATCACTTCAATTATTTTAAATAAAACTGAAAATTTATTTATGGCCACCCAGTACGTTTAACTAATCCTCGCTAGCATATTTTTAATTTAAAATTGCCTCAATTATTCAAAATAGAAAACAAAAACTCACTCATAGCAACCTGGTGCCCCTAACTAACCGTCAATCCTAATTTTTTATCTAAAAATTATTTTAATTCGGTTACATAAAATTAAAATTTCACTCATAACTGCTTAGTGCCTCTAACATATTATGACTCCTGATTTTTGATTTAAAAATAACTTCAGTTCTTCTAAATAAAAATAAAAATTCATTCATAGCATCGCAGTGCCTGTAACTGACCCGGATAACGAAGTTTTTTTATTGAAAACACTCTTATTAATATAAATAAAAATAAAAATTCAAAAATTGCCGCCCAATCCCTCTAACTGATCCTCACTACTGAATTGTTAGTTTAAAATTGTCTTAATTATTCCAAATTGAAATCGAAAACTCAGTCACAGCCGCCTAGAGCCCCTGACTTCCTATTGTTGCTTATTTTTTATTTTCAAATTATTTTAAATCATTCAAATGAAAATACAAATTTATTTATGACAGCTTAGCGCTTCCGACTTACTATCACTACTAATTTTTGAATCAAAAATTACTTTAATCGTTCTTCTTGGAAATAAAAATTCCTTCTTAGCTACCCAGTGCCTGTAACTGACCCTGATAACAAATTTCTTCATTAAAATTACTTTAATTAATCTAAATAAAAATAAAAATTTATTTATGTTTACTTAAAGCCTCTAACTTATTATGATAAATGATTTTTTGACGAAAAATTACTTTAATTGTTCTAAATGAAAATAAAAATTGATCTGAATCTACCCAGTACCTGTTACTAACCCTGAAAACAAAGGTTTTCATTAAAATTACTTCAATTAATCTAACTAAAAATAAAAATTCAATTATGGCTTTCGAGTCCCTCTTAATGATCCTCACCACTGAATTGTGAGTTCAAAATTGTCTCAATTATTCGAAATTAAAATCAAAAACTCAGTCACAGCCGCCTAGTGCCCCTGACTTCCCATTGTTGGTTCTTTTTTATTCTCAAATTATTTTAATTCATTTAAATGAAAATAAAAATCCATTTATGACTGCTTTGCGCTTCTAACGTCCTATCACTACTGATTATTGAAATGAAAATTACTTCAATCGTTCTTCATGAAAATAAAAATTCCGTTCTAGCTACCCAGTGCCTGAAACTGACCCTGATAACAAAGTTTTCTATTGAAATAACTTTGATTAATAGAAATAAAAATAAAAATCCATTTATGTATACTTAGTGGCTCTAACTTATTATGACTAATGATGTTTTGCCTAAAAATTATTTAAATTGTTCTAAATAAAAATAAAAATTTATTTATAGCTACCCAGAACCTGTTACTGACCCTGATATCAAACGTTGTTATTGAAATTACATCAATTAATCGAACTAATTATAAAAATTCATTCATAGCTGCCCAGTCACTCTAACTCTATCTTTGTTACTGAATTGTAAGTTTAAAATTGTCTTAATTATTCTAAATAAAAATTAAAAACTCAGTTACAGCCGTCTCGAGCCGCGGACTTTCCGTTGTTGCTTATTTTTTATTTTGAAATTATTTTAATTCATATAAATAGGAGTAAAATTTCACTTATGGTTGCTTAATGCCTCTACCTTACAACTACTATTGTATTTTTAATTGAAAAATTACTTTAATCGTTCTAAATAAAAATAAAAATTTATTTACAGCTTTGTAGTGCTATGTTAATGACCTTGATCACTAATTTTTTTAATTAATATTAATTTAATTGTTCTAAATGAAAATAAAAATTTATCCATAGCTACCCAGTGCCTTTGACTTACCGTTGCTACTTATTTTTTATTTTCAAATTAGTTCAATTATTTTAAGTTAAAATAAAAATCTATTTATAGTTGCCCAGTACCTGTTACTGATCCTGATCACTAATTTTTTAAGTGGATCTGATTGAATTATACTGAATAAAAAAAATTTCATTCGTAGCCGCCCAGTTATTCTATTTAACCCTCTCAACATATTTTTTTTCTGTCAATAATCACTTCAATTATTTTATATAAAATTGAAAATTCATTTATGGCCACCCAGTAATTCTAACTAATCTTCGCTAGCGATTTTTTAATTTAAAATTGCCTCAATTATTCAAAATAAAAATCAAAAACTCAGTCATAGCCGCTCGGTGCCCATGACTCACCGTCAATCTTTATTTTTTATTCAAAAATTATTCTAATTTATTTAAATGAAATTAAAATTTGACTCATGGCTGCTTAGTGCATCTAACTTTTCATAACGACTGATTTTTGATTTAAAAATAATTTCAATTGTTTTAAATGAAAATAAAATTTTATTCATAGCTACCCAGTGCCTGTACCTGACCCTGATAACAAATTTTTTTATTGAAATCACTTTAAGTAATCTAAATGAAAATAAGAATTCATCTATTGCCACCCAGTCCCTCGAACTGATCCTCACTAGTGAGTTGTAAGTTCAAAATTGTCTTTATTATTCCAAATTGAAATCGAAAACTCAGTCACAGCCACCTAGAGCCCCTGACTTCCCATTGTTGCTAATTATCTATTTTCAAATTATTTTAATTAATTTAAATGAAAATAAAAATTCATTCATTACTGCTTAGTGCTTCTAACTTACTATAACTACTGATTTTTGAATAAATAATTACTTCAATCGTTCTTCATAAAAATAAAAATTCCTCCATAGCTACCCAGTGCCTGTAACTGACCCTAATAACAAAGTTTTTTATTGAAATTACTTTAATTAATCTAATTAAAAATGAAAATTCACTCATGTTTACTTAGTGCCTCTAACTTATTATGACTAATGATTTTTTGACTAAATATTTATTTAATTGATCTAAATGAAAATATATATTTATTCATTGCTTCCCAGTACCTGTTACTGACCCTGATAACAAAGGTTTTTACTGACAGAACTTTAATTAATCTAACTCAAAATAAAAATTACTTTATAGCTGCTCAGTCCCTCTAACCGATCCTTGCTACTTGATTGTTAGTTTAAAATTGTCTCAATTATTCCAAATAGAAATTAAAAACTCAGTCACAGCCGTCTAGAGCCGCTGACTTGTCGTAGTTGCTTATTTTTTATTTTAAAAGTATTTTAATCCATATAAATAGGAATAAAATTTCACTCATGGTTGCTAATTGCCTCTACCTTACAACTACTATTGTATTTTTAATTAAAAAATTACTTTAATTGTTCCAAATAAAAATAAAATTTATTCACAGCTTTGTAGTACCTGTAAATAAACTTGATCACTGATTTTTTTAATTAAAATTAATTTAATTGTTCTAAATAGAAATAAAAATTTATTCATAGCTACCCACTGCTTTTGATTTACCGTTGCTAGTTATTTTTTATTTTCAAATTACTTCAATTATTTTGGATAAAAATAAAAATTTATTTTTAGATGCCCAGTACCTGTAACTGAACCTGATCACTATTTATTCAATTGGATCTAATTAAATTATTCTAAATGAAAAAAATTTCATTCGTAGCCGCCGAGTTATTCTACCTAAACCTCGCAACATATGTTTTTTTTGTCAATTATCACTTCAATTATTTTAAATAGAACTGAAAATTTATTTATGGCCACCCAGTACGTCTAACTAATCCTCGCTAGCATATTTTTAATTTAAAATTGCCTCAATTAATCAAAATAAAAATCAAAAACTCAATCATAGCTGCCTTTTGGCCCTGACTGACCGTCAATCATTTTTTTGAAGTGAAACTTCTTTAGAATCGTTGTGATTTCAAACCGGATGCAACGAAAAAACGACAGGTAAGAGACACAAATACAAAAATGTGTAGGATGAAGCCAGGGGAAAGAATGAGACAGAAATATACATACAATTTGTATATTATCGGTCTCTCCTCTTTGTGCCATACTTCGTAGCGTCCCCACTCCCGTCTTCTAAGCATAGTCGCCTGTAATTTGTGAGCCAGAGCGAGAGAGCAGATGTCAGTGTGTATGTATATTGCACACCGTTTAATACGTGCTTGTATTTGAGCATTTAACGTGTGTAGTGCATGTGAAAACTACGTGAGCTTACTGTACACTGTACACACTGCACTGAAGATAAGTCTTTCAAAGTTGCTTCCTTTATCAATTGAAGTAGCCCAACAATATAGATCACTTTTTAAATATGTTCGTGTATTGATTATCGATGAAATTAGTATGATTGGAGCCGAGTTGTTGTCCCAAATAGATTCAAGGTTAAAGCAAATCACCGGTAATTTTGAAGTCCATTTTGGTGGATTAGATATAATTTTGATTGGTGATCTACGTCAACTACCGCCAGTTCGTGCTACCCCAATTTACAAACAAATAAAACGACAAATAGCAGGTTCAACACTATGGCGAGGGTTGAAATTTTTCGAACTAAACGAAGTTATGCGACAAGCTAATCAAAGTTTTGCAACAATATTAACAAAAATTGGTAATGGACAGTTGTTAGATCAGGAAGAGCTAGATTTAATTGAGTCACGGATTTACTCTGAAGAAGAAGCTGAGAGACTTTGTCCAGACGGTATACGATTGTTTTTAATAATCATTCAGTTGCTGAATACAACAATAAAATTTTGAATTCTATAGAAGAAAAAGTGAATTCAGAGGCAACTGATATATATATTGGATGTAGAAATGTTGAACAGCAAACTTCTATGCGTCAAAAATTACATAAAATGTCAACTATTGATACAGGAGGTTTGCCATATCAAATTACATTGGTTTTGAACAAACCATACATGATAACAACTAACATCGATGTATCAGATGGATTAGCAAATGGTACGACAGGAAAATTAATTTTCATTGAATATAATAACAAAGGAGATATCGGTCGTTTATGGCTAGAATTTCCAGAATCTCCAAAATCGGAGAAAAATTGAGAAGAAAGGCAGCGGCATCAATTCAAAAAATAATCTTCATCCACTGGCAGTACCAATAGATCGCAGAACATCATCTATACCACTAGTACCTAATAAAACCGTTATTGTAAAACGTAATCATTTCCCATTAGTCTCTGCATGTGCAATGACGATTCACAAGTCCCAGGGAGCTACTTTTGGTGAGATTGTATATGAATATGATAAATCACACGTTCAACAACTCCTGTACGTCGCATTATCACGAGTTACATCAATAAACGGCTTATATCTCGTTTCAAAAAATTATGATAAAAAATTTTACCATGGCCGAAGAGCGTCAGTATCTACAATTGATCTACAACATGAATTTCGAAGGCTGAACTTGAATCGACTTGAGACAATTACAAATGTTTTATATGATTTCTTAAATAAAAGAAAAGGGATGTCACTGTTTACCTTTAACTGTCAAAGCTTACGAGCTCATGTACAAGATCTGCAACATGACAATATAGTGTCATCGTCAAATTTTTAATTCTTTCGGAGACATGGATGAATAATGAAGATATTGTAGACATTCCAAATTTTAATATTGTTGTTAATTACAAAAGACCACGTACGAGGGCAGGCGGAGTAGCAATTTATCACAACGTAAATGATGGAGCCCGTGTTGTTACGCCACAAATGGATCTCAATGCACAACAGCTAGAATCATTGTCTGTTCAGCTTTCGAAAGTTGGAGAAATATGTGCCTGTGAGAGCAGAAATGACCAAGGAGATTTAATTTTGATCGTAGCAATTTACATCTTTCCCAACCAATCAATAAAATCAGTTATTGAATTTATACATGAAAATTTGATCAAATATACCCCAGAGGTATCGCGAATTCTCAAAAAGAATTATGATAAAATTCCGATGATTTTAAGTGGGGATTTTAACATAAATTTTGCATCAGATACAGCGCTTCCTTTGATTGAGTTTCTCGATACAACATTTTATTTAAAAATGTGTAACAATCGCACTCAATCAACTACAAGATCAAAAACGGTAATAGATGCAGTGTTCCAAAGATATATCAACCAAATTGAAACTAAAATATTTGTATCGTATTTTAGTTATCATAAGCCTCTTGTATCATTTGTTGAAACTGAAAATATGGAACTTGAGTAATAGATTATGTAACATATGTTAAATAAAATATAAAATATCTTTTAAAATTAATCAAAATACTTTCATTTTTGAACAATTAAACTTTGTAATTATCCTACCCTTGTTATAAATATTCATCTCATTCTTTTGTCGATTCACTGAAGTTTCACTTCTATCGTGTGTGAATCGCACACACACCTTTTTTTTTTTTTTTATTAAAAAATTATTTTAATTCATTTAAACAAAATTAAAATTTTACTTATGGCCGCTAAGTGCTTATAACATATTATGACTACTGATTTTTTATATAAAAATAACTTTAATTCTTTGGAATGAAAATAAAAATGCATTCATAGCTACCCAGTGCCTGTAACTGACCCTGATAAAAGAGTTTTCTATCGAAATCACTTCAATTAATCTAAATAAAATTAAAAATCCATCCATTGCCGCCCAGTCCCTCTATCTGATCCTCACTATTGAATTGTTAGTTTAAAATTGTCTCAATTATTCCAAATTAAAATCTAAAACTCAGTCACATTCGCCTAGAGCAACTGACTTCCCATTGTTGCTTATTTTTTATTTTCAAATGATTTTAATTCATTTAAAAGAAAATAAAAAATAATTCATGACTGCTTAGCGCTTTTAACTTACTATCACTACTGATTTTTAAATTAAAAATTACTTCAATTGTTTTTTATGAAAATAAAACTTCCTTTATAGCTTCCCAGTGCCTGTAACTGACCCTGATAACAAAGTTTTTTATTTACATTACTTTAATTAATCTAAATAAAAATAAAAATTCATTTATGTTTACTTAGTGGCTCTAACTTATTATGACTAATGATTTTTCGACTAAAAATTGCTTTAATTATTATAAATGAAAATGAAAATTTATTTATAGCTACCCAGTACCTGTTGCTGACCCTGATAACAAAGTTTGTTATTGAAATTACTTTCATCCCGTATGAAAAAAAAAATATAATAGAAAAATATATGTAAAGTTATATATGTTTTACGTTTGCTTATACTTTTACATATATGATATCATATATGTTAAAATATACGTATTTTCGCCGATTTAATATATTTTAATATACTTCCCGCTATATATTTTAAATATAGATTATAGTATATTCCATAATACTTACTGTTATATTCTGAAAAATATAAGTCAATATATCGATAAAATTCTATGTTGTTCATATATTGTATGGAATATATTCTCTTATATTTATAGGAATATAACGGAAAGTCTACTTTTTGTAGTACAATGAAAATATAATAGAAAAATTATATAAAATATATATTTTGTATTGCGCTATTTATAGTATTTTAATTTTAATAATTGGTACTGCTATTGATACGCTTCACATATACAGCGTATTCAGCAAGAATCTTTAGAGACACAAATAATACTACGAATTTATCCTTCCAAAAGACCCTATGGTAAAGTTTTACCCTAATTTATACCGTATTAACATTCGTATACCTTAAAAAAAATATAAGCAACAGAAATAGATTTTGTTCGTTAACTTATTTTTAGTGATTTATTCCTTTTTGGACCACAATAGAACTGTAGCTTTTATAGACACAAAAAACAATCATGAGCATTTAATAATGAGTAATAATTATTATTCTCAGTAAAGATTATGAAGTATTCTTACTATATTTCACTTATTAGGCTCCTTAGGTTTTTGATGTAGCTGAAATGGTAAAAATTAATATTTGCTATCAACACAAGAAATAAAATTTTCTGAAAATTGGAAACAGAATCTTTTTTATTTATTTTTGCAAATAGTAGTAATATTCGAGAAAATATATAAACTCATAACGTAAATAATGAAAAATTTCAATTACAAACAATTAATAAATAAGGAATGATGACTTCGTGCCAGATTATTGATTTTCTTCTTCATTCTGAAACAGAAACAGAATTAAAATTGGTATTTGATTGTGAATTACATATGTAATTAATTATTTTATTGACGATTGACCATGCAAATTATTAATGAAACTTTGTAGTCTTTATTTAATTTTCCACTTGGAAAATTAATATTTTTTCTAAGTCGAAAATTGTTGATTTCGGTTCGATTTTGAGAATGTAATTTTCATTAGATCTCCATGTTATGAAAACCTACAGAAACATTTCTCTACTATTTTCAGCTGGCAGGTTCAGCGCGCGCGCGCGCCTCTGTGTGTGTGTGTGTAAACCTCTTTGAACTCTTGAACGGCTCGACTGATCGAATCGAGACAGGTGGCGATCCAAAGAGTATCATTGCCATTAGATTTCGTGAAAATTTGAATCGATTCAGTTCGCTAGATTTTGAGAAATCTTATTTTCAAATAAAAAAATTTGAAAAACTGTTTTTTGTAATAACTTTTTAACGGCTATACCGATCGATCCCAAAAACTAATCAGCTCTTAACCTCATAAAACTACGTCGATTACCACCAGCCCTGTCAAAATCGGTTGATTCGTTCGTGGAATATTGTCGAAAAAAATTGAAAAAAATGTTTTTTTTAGAATTTCTATGAAAATTTTAGTCTGAGCAGTTTGCACTCTGATTCTTTAAAGAGCTCAAAAAACTGCGTTGAATTCCGTAAACCGCTAAAAAATCGGTTGATTCATTCAAGAGTTATTACAGTTTGAAAATTCAAAAATTAGTGTTTTGTTAAGTTTCTATCAGATTTTTGATCTCGGAGAGCTCATATACAAAATAAGTGAAATGTCGAGCGCTTAGGTATGGAGTTAGTGGGAAGTTACAGGGATGGCCTTTAGGGTCAACCGTTTCCTAACTTTTTTTTTTAACTTAAATGTATGGAATAATATGTATACTTCTTAATTCAAGTTTGGATTTAATTATGACACTTAAAGAAGGCTTGCCGGATCAACATAAAAGCAAGTATATACATACCTCAACGTTAGCAGCAACCGGGCGTTTGTTTCGTAACTCGTTCAACATATTATTAATAGCCATGCCGAATAAAGTTTGCTTAAATTCTGCCGGGAATTTTTTTTTACAGTTTCTAGAAAAATAATGATCAACAATTAAAATTGTGGATGAGTTTATGTGTATATAAAATCTGATTTGAACCGAGAAAATTTTTAAGTAAATTGAAATGACCATGGCCAAAGTAAATATTTTTCTATGGCACGAAATTCTTTTTCTATTTGAAGGAATAAAAAATTTTTTAAGTATTCTTTCGCAATAAGAAAATCTTCTGTAAACTAAAATTTTTTTTTATGATCATTTAGCATGATTCTTTTTGAACAGCTATTTTTTTCGTTTCTCCAGTAAAATTAGTAAGTTTTATTAACTTGTCAAATGCTCTATTTATTTTAAAAAACAAGTTTTAGTGGTTTAATGCAAAAGATCTTTTTAGTAGAAAATTTAATTTTCTACGAGAAATGAAAATTCAGTTTTTCTGTCAATAAGTATAAGAAACAATGTTATGCTGAAAGAGCGAAGAAAAACAACTACTCATCCAGAACAAGTCATTTTAATATACATGAGTAGTAAAAAATACCGGAAAGTTAAATCTGCTGGTACGTTTTTAAGATTGTAGCATATGTTATTAGCAGTAACTCCAGTAATAATTCACCTTTGATCGCAGCCATAATATTTGCATCCAAACCCGGGCGTTGAGGAGCATTTTTGTTGATTTTGCTTGCTCCTCCTTTGAAATTGCTCTGCAACAAAATTTCGTCGTCAAATAAGGCTCGCACCAGAGACAAGCCCATGCTTTGAAAGGTGCTCCGACTATCTGCCGTTAACCATTGTTGGTGTTGAATAAACACATTAGAGCCAGCATGACCAATCTCAACCTAGAAATAAAGAAAATTAAATTTATGAACTTTTCACGGTGAAAATTAAAGATTTTAAGAAATTAAAAAAATAACCGTCTGCAATCCGATTTTTTAGAATTATTAAGAAAATTTGAACACCTTTATGAGTCAGGAAATTATTTGACCATTTTCAGGAATGTGTGTGTGTGTGTGTGTGTGTGTGTGTGTGTGTGTGTGTGTGTGTGTGTGTGTGTGTTTGTGTGTGTTTAAATCTATTCAAAACAAAATTTTGCGTGTATAGTACTCACCAGGGCATTGGCGTCTTGCTGATGATTCTGATTATTAGCTTGAACTCGATTCATTTCAGCCTGAGATTTTTTAAGGTCTCGAACTTCGTTAACCAAGGTACTCAACATTTGCTTAATCAACTGATTGTCTGGAAAGAATAAATTAATCAATTCTTGTAGTAGAAAAGGTATAAAAATGATTAAAAGTATTGCGGTTCATTTAAGATTAATAACGATTAATAACTATTAATAACTATATACAAAAAGAAAAGAATAGCTGCAGCAACAGGACTTTTCCAGTGAGAGTGACTTTTCCGGTTAAATTTTACTCTATAAAAAATCAGGAGTGAATAAAAAAATTTCAATCTGAAAAAGATCTGAGTACAAAGCTTTAAAACTAGAATAAAATTTTTTTATCACTATAATCTATTGTAAAAATTTTTTTTTTTAAATTTGATTTTTAACAAAATAAGAATTTTAATTATTCTGACAAAAAAATTGGCATGTAAAATTTGTTTCAATTACATAAAAATTTATTTTAATTCTAAAACTCTGTATAAACTCGGATATTTTTTAGATTAAAACCTACATTCATTTTGAATTTACTTATGATTTCTTAGTGGGTAAACTTATTAAAAATAGCCGTCATTTAAAATTATTAATTTTATCTTGGTATTTCCACAGAAAAATCTTGTTGCTGTAACTATGTGTTCGTGTAAGAGTTTCAAGAATATTACGTACCACGATGAATGTGTTGATTTGAAGTGGCTTTTCCTCCGTCTTTATTTTCCAACAGCTGTTCGGGAATTTCCTCGTGCTCACAATCCTGTATGCTATCATCATTACATTTGTTTTGTAAATTATCCGATTGAACCATGGCGTTGCCGCATTTCTTCTTCGCAAAAAGTTTCTCATTCTTTAAGAAAAGAAAATTGTACTTCATCTCACTAATTTACGTAAGATTATTGACAACATTCGTTGTTCACAGAGTAAAAAAAAGTAACTAAAGATCACTATTAATAGTTATAAAAAAAATTAAAGAATTTGAGAATTTTTTCAAACTATAAATATTTATTTTTAGTCAAGAATTTTATTTTTTTTTTTTTGCAAAAAAAATTTTTCTTAATTAAAACCAAGATTTCGAAAAATTATTATCCAAGACAAAACTATTTGTGATTCCAGGAAATTCTGAAATTTTAAAAATTTCTTGAATAACGAATAATTAGATTTTTAGAAAAAAAAATATCTCAGTTTTTTGATCTAAGAAAATTTTATAGATTCAGATAAATTATTTATTCGCTCTAATATAAAAATTTTGGTTTTGATTGAAAATAATTTTCTTGTGTCAAAAACCTAAGAAATATTTTTTTGAATAAAATTTATTCGTTCTTTAGTCAAAATGTTTCTTGAGTTTGTGAAACATAAAAATATTATTAAGCTGCGACTACAATATATTTATTTATATGAATGACTGATTATTTGCCAAGAAAAAGAATAATTAATAAATTTGATCATTAATAGTTACTGAAATTCCTGGTTTTTGTGAGTCTGGCTGTCCTGTAACGGTGCTGTCTTCAAATTCCTTCTCTAAAGTTCTTTTTAGAGGATTTTTCAAATTATTTCTTATTGCTTCGAGCGTACGTACTGGACGTAAAGGTGATACAAGGCCTTCAAGAATCTCTATTTCTTTTTCGAGAGATTTCAGACTCCCTAAAAATCAATAAAATGTATTTTTAAATATCTTTAAATTTATTATATTTAAATAATGTTTATTTTTAATTAATCGTTTAATAGTATTATAATAATATATGATCCAAATAATAGTAAATTATTAAACTAAAAAAGAAGTAAATTCACTTACGAGAAATTTTTATGACACGTGCATCGTAGCACTTCCAACCTTTTTTTGGTTTACTTCCCTTTTTACTTTCTTGCCACTCAACTACATAAGAGGTATCCATGTCACATGGGTCAAATGTCTCAGAATCAAAATCAAGGATCCACGTAATAGGCACACCTGCAGTGTATGATTGATCGTACTCTCCGCCAATCCACTGCAAGAGGGCTAACATCGGTTTTTTTGGTACAGACATCGCAAAATAACTATTTAATTTTTTACAAAAATTATACAGTATAAATAACGCAGACTTTTTAATACAACGATGATAGGTTAATGACAGCTTTATAATTTTTATTGCTGTTGACATCGAAAGTCACTTTTTTTTTTCTTTTCTTTTTTCAATGAGCTGACGTGAGCTATAAGTATATTTTTTCAAATCAAACAATTTTACTTTTGTTAGCATATAATAATAATAATAATAATAATAATAAAGAAAAAAAATGGGTAAAGTAATGAAAAAATTTACTCGAGGACCGTACAAGCAATACAATTTTTTTAACAGTACGAAAAAAATTCCTGAGCGGACATTGTATGATTGGCGAAAGAAGCTTCTACTTCGTCAGTAAGTTTATGCTACAAGTATGGTTTCAACATAGGAAATATGAAAACAATCAAACGATAATATATACTAAAAATTTTCACAAAAATTACAGGCTAAATCAAAAGTCATCAAAAAAATTCTCGTCCAAAAGTTTTGATAGTGACGTTGAAATGGAAAATTCAATTATTTGCGTTAGTAAAAATGAGAGTAAAATTTTAATAAATATTCCTGATAAGAAAAATGCTGATGACATGATGCATGAAGTAAGAGTTTTGAAGCGGCTAATAATTTTTAATACTTATAAATGATTTTTTTTTTGCATTGAAAAATCACATTTCACTCATGAATAAAAATTTTGAGTAAATATTACCGTTAAAATTATAGTAATTGCGGGACATCTATCGCGGAAGTTTCAGTTATTAGTAACAGAAATAATTTTTAAGTAATAAACTAAAAGTTGCGCAGTGCCCCACGATTACTGTAATTTTAACGGTAGTTTTCCTTTTGAAAATATTTATATCTATTTATGTACTAAACTAATTGAAAAGAAAATCAACGATAATTTTTTTCGCTTATAACTAACAAAAGTACTTTCAGGGAGATGAGAAAAAATGTCTGTTAAAAGTGAAGGTTTTAATTTTTATATTTATCGGTGGCTCATCGTGGATTTCGATTTTTTACTTAAATAAAGTATAAAAAAAAAAATTTCAATTTCAGAATTTTGTAACTCTCAACGGCTTATTAAAGTGTTAAGATCAAAGCATGATTTTGGTGATGGAAATTGAATAAACGGTCCACAAAAAAAGTCCTTTATTATTTTTTCAAAACAAGCCTTGTTTTAAGTCTTTTTTTATTGATTAAAGAATTTTTTTAAAGTTATCACATTTCTCTATACGAAAAATACATTTTTTCAACTCTTTCGAGCTTGTTGAAGTCACAGATATGATTTAATGAACTTTTTACGAATTTTAAAAAAGTATTTTGTTTATTTTTTGTGGTTTGCAACATTTAACACCACTTTAAAAATCAAAAGAATCTAATAAATTCCATAAAAAGAACTATCCTATTATATACTAAATGTATTTCGTAAAAGTAGCAAATTAGTAAAAACAGCATTAGTCGAGAAATATGACGTTCAATAATATAAATTTATACTCCCAATTTTTATGTTGATGTAAAGCGTCAAATCCAAATATTTTTGGCGCAACTACTGTTATGGAGTGTATGAGATAATTTAAGTACTCTAGAATTTCTTGAGAAAGGATTATGTGAAGCAAAAGTCTGGAATAAGTTAGATAGATTTGGCAAGCAAGTGAAAAAAACTTCAAGATTTCGAACTTTGGCTATGAAAAACTTTAGTAGGGTTCAGTTTACCAAAAAATCTCAAGTGATCTTATTTGTCAAGCGTTCAATTCCCTTCAAAATCATGCCCTGATCGCACTACGCTGATAAGCCGTTGGAGACGTACAAAATTATAAAACTCGAAAAAATTTTTTGTTATTTGAGTGAGAAGTAGAAAACCGCAATAAGTGATCTATGAATATTGAGATTATAATGTCTTTCAATGGAAATTTTTTTGCATCCTTCTAAAAGAATTTACGTAGTAGTTTTACTAAAAAAAATCCTCCATTTCTTTAAACTGGGCTACTGAGTACTAATAACTCCTGTGGTCTTACGATTATGGGAAAAATGTGATAAATTATGATGATTAAATAATCAATTCTCGGTTAATGACTCATTATAAAATCTTAATTTTATGATCGAATTAATGTAGCTCTGTTTTTGATGTACAGCATTGATATCGTCGATAATTTCAATATTGAATGTAAAGAACTAGACTTTTAAAGTAAATTTACTACGTTTTTCTATGATAATTCGATTGATTATTGAATCATTCTATCTTAACTGTAATTGTAACCACCACGATTGTAAATTTGGTATACTGAATTGCTATAGAAAATTTAATTAACGATCATCTATTAAGGTAATTGTTTTATTTCTATTTGAGGATTTCCATGAGTCGAATTGTAACGTTCAACACGATGTTAATCAGGAGGAAAAAGAGTCCACTGATCAAAACATTCCAAAAGTGATACAGATGGTCAATGCTACTGATCTACTCATCGATAAAAAAGAAATACCAAAAAACCAGTTAATTAACAACCTTCTTGTAATGGCAATTAAGTGGCGACGAAATACTACATATACTGTTGCTCAAGACATTCTTAATTTAGTAAATATTTCGTGTAAAATGTCCTCATCAAAAACATCTAAGTATTACTGGAAACTCCTCATCGACCGCAACTCTCAAACTATTTCTACGCATTTCATTTGTGAAAATTGTCATGAATATCAAGGCACTGAAAATAATCTACTTGTAAACTGTCGTAACTGCCGTTCGAAAATTGACAGAAAATCTAATAATGGTTCATTTTTACACATACCTTTGACTGATCAGCTAAAAGAAATTTTCGAAACAACTGATGCTCATGAATTGTACTCCAAACATCGGAAAAAACAATGCAAATATTCTATCGAAGATATTCTCGACGGAAAAGCATACAAACAAGTCATGGTCGGTGATGATCTTATTTTCATAAACTTTAGCGTGGATGGAGCACCTATTTTCGAAAGCTCAAATACCTCTGCGTATCCTGTGCTCTGTACCATAAATGAGCTGAGCCCTGCTGAAACGAGAAATCACATTATGATGTCCAGCATTTGGTTCGGGAATGGAAAACCAAAAAATATGAATGCGTATCTAACTCCATTCGTCACTGAAGCCAAAGCACTATTAGAACATGGATTTACATACACATACAAAGGTCAGATATATAAGAAAAAAGTCGTAACTTTGATGGGTGTATGTGATTCTGTAGCTCGGCCGCTCGTTCAGTGTACAACGCAGTTTAATGGAAAATACGGGTGTGGATTGTGCCTTCATCCCGGTAAATCAACCCAAAAAGGCCGTGGATTTGCGCGAGTGTATCCTGTCTATAACGATGACTTTTTTGGGGAAGGATTGCGAACTCATGATCAAACAATGATTCATGCTGAAGCAAAAGAAAAAAAAGAGAAGAAAGGAGTGAAAAGGAAATCGATTCTTTGTGATATACCCAATTATAATATCATTAAAAACCTTGATGTAGATTGGATGCACTGTGTTGCATTGGGCGTTTGCCGGCAATTTGCGAATCTGTGGTTTGATTCAGCAAATTCTAACGAGAAGTTTTATTTTGGTGACATGTTGGAAGAAATAAATTCCTTCATTCTTTTGCTTTCTTCAACAAGTGACTTTACAAGAATTCCTAGAGTATTAAAAGATCGTGCACATATCAAAGCTCACGGATGGGTAGCTTTTCTTCTTGCCTACAGTTTACCTGCTTTAAAAATGTACTTTCCTAATCAATACGTAGATCATTGGGCATTACTAGTTGACGGGATTTCAATTTTAACCAAGAAGTCAATAATGAAATCAGAAGTGGTTTACGCTGATCAGTGCTTGAGACAATTCATTCTTGGAGTTGAATCATTATATGGAGAAAAGTATATCAGCTTCAATGTTCATCTTTTGGCACATTTGGCACCAAGTGTCGAAAATTGGGGGCCTCTGTTTACTCATAGTGCGTTCATATATGAAGATCAGAACCAATTGATTTTAAATTCAGTCAAAAGTGCTAACGGAGTGTCAATCCAAATTTGTGACTCATTTAGGCTGAAATACGTGATTGATCGACTTTATATTCAGTGCCAAAATGATTTAAACGATCAACAGATCAAGTTTTTACATAAACTTTGCAATAAAAATACAAGACCTTCCTCCAATTTATTGTTAGGAAATTGTAAAGTGTTGGGAAAACCAATTATTTTGACAGCACTGCTTCGTGATCAAAATCTAGCACTTCGACGTTTGGGTGTTAAACTGGATCCAAACACTTTAATTTATAAGTTCAGAAGATGCCTTATAAATCAGGAAGTAATAACGAGTAAAATCTATACACGTGAAGAGAAACGATCAAATTTTACTGTAATGTTGAAAAACGGTCAAATATTTGAAATTCAATATTTTTTGGGTCTGAAAGTCAATGGTGAAAGTAAGAGTTTTTTAGTCGGTAGTTACTATTTTCTTAAAAACTAACCATTCTTAAAAAATAGACGTCTTGATCATTTGATAACATTAAACGGCAAAGATGATGTTATTAGTGCAATTAGTAGTGAGATGGTTGCTCAAAAAGTAATGATTATCAATATGAATAATGATGAATCAGTAGCTTACATAAATTTATGTCAATCAGAGCTTTTAACATAATATATATAAGTTTATGAAGCAATATAAATAAGTATGAGTATAAAAAAATTTGTTCTATTTAATGTAAAAAATTGGAATGCTATTGAGTACTTATTTAACGTGAACACAGTTTTTTCTTTTGTATTCTACCAATGTTTTTTTTTTGCAACAAATAATTTGCGAAAATAAAGGTTTTGATATTCTAACTTTTTAATTATTCGGTTGTTACACTAAACAAAAAAATTTTTCCAGACTTTCCCTCGTAGGAAAAAAATTATATACAACGGGGCGTCTTGGTACAATACTGGGTTGTCCAGACAGCATAATAATACTAGCCCGTGACTGGACCACTACTCAACTGACAAGTCTTGGTTGATCAGCTTTGAGCCAAGATCCACCCAATATCTATCTAACAAGTCTTGGTTTGCCAGTCTTGGACCAAGACACAGCCAATATTCAACTGACAAGTCTTGGTTTGCCACTCCTGGACCAAGATCTAGCCAATGTCTATGTAACAAGTCTCGGTTTGCCAGTCTTGAACCAAAATCTAGCCAATGTCTATGTAAAAAGTCTTGGTTTGACAGTCTCGAACCAAGATCCACTCAATATCTATCTAAAAAGTCTTGGTTTGCCAGTCTTGGACCAAGAACCAGCCAATATTCAACTGACAAATCTTGGTTTGCTACTCCTGGACCAAGATCTAGCCAATGTCTCAAGTCTTGGTTTGCCAGTCTTGGTTCAAGAGTTAACCAATATTTAATTAACAAGGCTTCACAGAAAAAAAGTTAACTTAAATCAAGTGAAAAATTCTTGAACCAAAAGAAAATAATTTTGAAAAGTTTTATTGTCTTGAATCAAGACGAAAAATTCTTAAATCAAGTTGAAATTATTTAAACCATTAAAAATTTCTTGATTTAAGAATTTTTTTACTTAAATCAAGAAGATGAAGTTCTTTAAAGCTATTAACTTGATTCACGTTAATTGTTTTTTCTGTGTTGGTTTATTATCCTTGGCCCAAAGCCCAACCAATCTTCAACTGATAAGTCTTGGTTTGCTACTCCTAGATCAAGATCTAGCCAGTGTCTATGTAACAAGTCTTGGTTTGCCAGTCTTGAACCAAGACCCAGCCAATATCCAATTAACAAGTCTTGGTTGGTCAGTCTTGATCCAAGATCTAGCCAATATTTAACTGACAATATTTTTGCAGCCCTAGTTTATGATTCAACTTATTGATACAGTTTAATTTTACTTTTATTTTCTTATTATCTTTTATTTTACTTGTATGTAGCTAAAATATATTTTTTTTGATAATTAAAATTGTAAAGCACGATATAGTTGACATATATATGACAATATATAGTTGACAATATATATGACAATATATTTCAGAATTATAATTAAAAACATACTTCAAAATATATCTAACATGTCAACTTATTCTATATATTTACTTATAATTCCTGAATATAATCTACTGATATATTAAGTTCTTATACTGTAGACATATAACAGTTGTATATTATTATATAAATTATTATATATTATATATTATATATTATACATTATTATAAATTATTATATACATCTTAATATACTGTGTATTTTATATTCTAACATGTATTTGAAAAATATATTTTCATTATATTAATAAAATATATCAAATCATATACTGAATTTCGCCGAATATATTACCCCATATAACCGATATATTTTCTCATATATTATCATCATATATTTTTTTTTCATACGGGATTAATCGATCTAAATATGAAAATTCATTCATAGCTGCCAAGTACCTCTAACTGATCCTCGCTACCGAATTGTTAGTTTAAAATTGTCTTAATTATTCCAAACAAACATCGAAAACTCAGTCACAGCCATCTAGAGATGCTGACTTCCCGTAGTTGCTCATTTTTCATTTCAAAATTATATTAATTTATTTAAATAGAAATATAATTTCACTCATGGTTGCTTATTGCCTCTACCTTACAACTACTATTGTATTTTCAATTAAAAAATTGCTTTAATTGTTCTGAATGAAAATAAAAATTTATTTACAGCTTTGTAGTGCCTGTAAATGCCTTTGATCACTGATTTTTTTTAATTAAAATTGATTTTATTTTTCTAAATGAAAATAAAAATTTATTCATATCTACCGAGTGCCTTTGACTTACCGTTTCTACTTATTTTTTATTTCTAAATTACTTCAATTATTTTGAATAAAGATAAAAATATATTTATAGCCGCCCAGTACCTGTAACCGATCCTGATCATAAATTTTTCAATTGGATCTAATTTAATTATTCTAAATGGAAAAAATTTCAATCGTAGCCGCCCAGTTATTCTACCTAACCCTTGCAACATATTGTTTTTTTTGTCAATAATCACTTCAATTATTTTAAATAAAAATCAAAATTAATTTATGGCCACCCAGTCCTTCTAACTAATCCTCGCTAGCGATTTTTAAAGTTAAAATTGCCTCAGTTATTTAAAATGAAAATCAAAAACTCAGTCATAGCCACCTGGTGCCACTGACTGACCTTCAATCCTAATTTTTTATTTGAAAATTATTTTAATAAATTTAGATAAAATTGAAATTTCACTTATGGCCGCTTAGTGCCTCTAACATATTATGACTACTGATTTTTGATATAAAAATAACTTCAATTCTTCTAAATGGAAATAAAAATGCATTCATAGCTACCCAGTGCCTATAACTGACCCTGATAACAAAGTTTCCTATTGAAATCACTACAATTAATCTAAATAAAAATAAAAATTTATCCATTGCCGCCCAGTCTCTCTAACTGATCCTGACTACTGGATTGTTAGTTCAAAATTGTCTCAATCATTCCAAATAGAAATTGATAACTCAGTCACAGCCGTCTAGAGCCGCTGACTTCCCGTAGTTGCTTATTTTTTTTTTAAAATTATGTTAATTCATTTAAATAGGAATAAAATTTCACTTATGGTTGCTTATTGCCTCTACCTTACAACTACTATTTTATTTTTAATTAAAAAATTTACTCTAAATGTTCTAAATGAAAATAAAAATTTATTCACAGCTTTGTAGTGCCTGTAAATAACCTTGATCACTGATTTTTTTAATTAAAATTAATTTTATTGTTCTAAATGGAAATAAAAATTTATTCATAGCTACCCACTGCTTCTGACTTACCGTTGCTAGTTATTTGTTATTTTCAAATTACTTCAATTATTTTGAATAAAAATAAAAATCTATGATTAGTCGCCCAGTACCTGTAACTGAATCTGATCACTAATTTTTCAATTGGATCTAATTTAATTATTCTGAATGGAAAAAATTTTATTCGTAGCCGCCCAGTTATTCTACCTAACCCTCACAACATATTTTTTTTTTTGTCAATTATCAATTTAATTATTTTCAATAAAACCGAAAATTTATTTATGGCCACCCAGTACTTCTAACTGATCCTCGCTAGCATATTTTTAATTCAAAATTGCCTCAATTATTCAAAATAGAAAACGAAAACTCCCTCATAGCAACCTGGTGCCCCTGACTAACCGTCAATCCTAATTTTTTATCTAAAAATTATCTTAATTCGGCTAAATAAAATTAAAATTTCACTCATAACTGCTTAGTGCCTCTAACATATTATGACTACTGATTTTTGATCAATAAATAACTTCAATTCTTCTAAATGAAAATAAAAATTCATTCATAGCAACGCAGTGCCTGTAACTGACCCTGATAACGAAGTTTTTCATTGAAATCACTGTTATTAATATAAATGAAAATAAAAATTCAACCATTGCCGCCCAGTCCCTCTAACTGATCCTCACTACTGAATTGTTAGTTCAAAATTATCTTAATTATTCCAAATTAGAATCGAAAACTCAGTCACAGCCGCCTAGAGCCCCTGACTTCCTATTGTTGCTTATTTTTTATTTTCAAATTATTTTAAATCATTCAAATGAAAATACAAATTTATTCATGACAGCTTAGCGCTTCCAACTTACTATCGCTACTGATTTTTGAATTAAAGATTACTTCAATCGTTCTTTATGGAAATAAAAATTCCTTCTTAGCTACCCAGTGCCTGTAACTGACCCTGATAACAAATTTTTTTATTGAAATTACTTTAATTAATCTAAATAAAAATAAAAATTCATTTATGTTTACTTAGTGCCTTTAACTTATTATGACTAATGATTTTTAGACGAAAAATTACTTTAATTGTTCTAAATGAAAATAAAAATTTATTTAAATATACCCAGTACCTGTTGCTCATCCTGATAACAAAGGTTATTATTGAAATTACTTCAATTAATCGAACTAAAAATAAAAATTCAATTATGGCTGCCCAGTCCCTCTAACTGATCCTCACCACTGAATTGTGAGTTCAAAACTGTCTCAATTATTCGAAATTAAAATCAAAAACTCAGTCACAGCCGCCTAGAGCCCCTGACTTCCCATTGTTGCTTTTTTTTTATTTTCAAATTATTTTAATTCATTTAAATGAAAATAAAAATTCATTCATGACTGCTTTGCGCTTCTAATGTCCTATCACTACTGATTTTTGAAATAAAAATAACTTCAATCCTTCTTCATGAAAATAAAAATTCCGTTATAGCTACCCAGTGCCTGTAACTGACCCTGATCAAAAAGTTTTATATTGAAATAACTTTGATTAATATAAATAAAAATAAAAATTGATTTATGTTTACTTAGTGGCTCTAACTCATTATGACTTAGCAAGCCAGTGCCTTTAACTTACCGTTGCTACTTATTTTTTATTTTCAAATAACTTTAATTGATTTGAGTTAAAATAAAAATCTATTTATAGTTGCCCAGTACCTGTAACTGAACCTGATCACTAATTTTTTAATTGGATCTAATTCAATTATTCTGAATGAAAAAAATTTCATTCGTAGCCGCCCAGTTATTCTACTTAACCCTCTCAACATATTGTTTTTCTGTCAGTAATCACTTTAATTATATTAAATAGAACTGAAAATTTATTTATGGCCACCCAGTTCATCTAACTAATCCTCGCTAGCAATTTTTTTATTTAAAATTGCCTTAATTATTAAAAATAAAAATCAAAAACTCAATCATAGCTGCCTGTTGGCCCTGACTGACCGTCAATCATTTTTTTTTTTATTAAAAAATTATTTTAATTCATTTAAACAAAATTAAAATTTTACTTATGGCCGCTACGTGCTTCTAACATATTATGACTACTGATTTTTTATATAAAAATAACTTTAATTCTTTTGAATGAAAATAAAAATGCATTCATAGCTACCCAGTGCCTGTAACTGACCCTGATAAAAGAGTTTTCTATCGAAATCACTTTAATTAATCTAAATAAAAATAAAAATCCATCCATTGCCGCCCAGTTCCTCTATCTGATCCTCACTATTGAATTGTTAGTTTAAAATTGTCTCAATTATTCCAAATTAAAATCTAAAACTCAGTCACATCCGCCTAGAGCAACTGACTTCCCATTGTTGCTTATTTTTTATTTTCAAATGATTTTAGGTCATTTAAAAGGAAATAAAAAATAATTCATGACTGCTTAGCGCTTTTAACTTACTATCACTACTGATTTTTAAATTTAAAATTACTTCAATTGTTTTTCATGAAAATAAAACTTCCTTTATAGCTACCCAGTGCCTGTAACTGACCCTAATAACAAAGTTTTTTATTGAAATTACTTTAATTAATCTAAATAAAAATAAAAGCTCATTTATGTTTACTCAGTGGCTCTAACTTATTATGACTAATGATTTTTTGACTAAAAATTGCTTTAATTATTCTAAATGAAAATAAAAATTCATTTATAGCTACCCAGTACCTGTTGCTGACCCTGATAACAAAGTTTGTTATTGAAATTACTTCAATTAATCGATCTAAATATGAAAATCCATTCATAGCTGCCAACTACCTCTAACTGATCCTCGCTACCGAATTGTTAGTTTAAAATTGTCTTAATTATTCCAAACAAACATCGAAAACTCAGTCACTGCCATCTGGAGCCGCTGACTTCCCGTAGTTGCTCATTTTTCATTTCAAAATTATATTAATTTATTTAAATAGAAATATAATTTCACTCATGGTTGCTTATTGCTTCTACCTTACAACTACTATTGTATTTTCAATTGAAAAATTGCTTTAATTGTTCTAAATGAAAATAAAAATTTATTCACAACTTTGTAGCACCTGTAAATGACCTTGATCACTAATTTTTCAATTGAAAAATTGCTTTAATTGTTCTAAATGAAAATAAAAATTTATCCATAGCTACCCTGTGCCTTTGACTTACCGTTGCTAGTCGTTTTTTATTTTCAAATTACTTCAATTATTTTGAATAAAAATATAAATCTATTAATAGCCGCCTAGTACCTATACCCGACCCTAATCACTAATTTTCCAATTGAATCCAATTTAATTATTCTGAATGAAAAATTTCATTCGTAGCCGCCCAGTTATTCTATCTTACCCTCGGAACATATTTTTTTTTTTTGTCAATAATTACTTCAATTATTTTAAATAAAACTGAAAATTTATTTATGGCCACCCAGTACATCTAACTAATCCTCGCTAGCAATTTTTTAATATAAAATTGCCTCAATTATTCAAATAAAAAATCAAAAACTTAATCATAGCCGCCTGGTGCCCCTGACTTACCGTCAATCCTTATTTTTTATTTAAAAATTATTTCAATTTATTTGAATAAAATTAAAATATTACTCGCGGCTGCTTAGTGACTCCAACTTATTATGACTACTGATTTTTAATTCAAAAATAACTTCAATTGTTCAAAATGAAAATAAAAATTCATTCATAGCTACCCAGTGCCTGTAACTGACCCTGATAACAGAGTTTTCTATTGAAATCACTTCAACTAATCTAAATAAAAATAAAAATTTTTCCATTGCGGCCCAGTCCCTCTAAGTGATCCTCACTACTGAATTTTAAGTTCACAATTGTCTCAATTATTCGAAATTAAAATCGAAAAGTCAGTCACAACCGCCTAGAGCCCCTGACTTTCCATTGTTGCTTATTTTTTATTTTCAAATTATTTTAAATTATTTAAATTGAAATACAAATTCATTCATGACTGCTTAGCGCTTCCAACTTACTATCACTACTGATTTTTGAATTATAAATTACTTCAATCGTTCTTCATAAAAATAAAAATTCCTTCATAGCTACCCAGTGCCTGTAACTGACCCTGATAACAAAGTTTTTCATTGAAATTACTTAAATTAATCTAAATAAAAATAAAACCCAGAAATTACTTTAATTAATCCAAATAAACATGAAAATTTATTCATGTTTACTTAGCGCCTCTAAATTATTATGACTAATGATTTTTTGACTAAAAATTACTTTAATTGTTCTAAATGATAATAAAAATTTATTTATAGCTACCCAGTTCCTGTTACTGACCCTGATAACGAAGGTTTTTTGTGAAATTACCTTAATTAATCGAACTAAAAATCAAAATACATTTTTGGCTGCCCAGTCCCTCTAACTGATCCTCGCTACTGAATTGTCCGTTTAAAATTGTCTCAATTATTCCAAATAAAAATCAAAGACTCAGTCACAGCCATCTAGAGCCGCTGACTGCCCGTAGTTGCTTATTTTTTATTTTAAAATTATTTTAATTCATTTAAATAGAAATAAAATTTTACTCATTCGTGCTAATTGCCTCTCCCTTACAACTACTATTGTATTATTAATTAAATAATTACTTTAATTGTTCTAAATAAAAACAAAAATTTATTCACAGCTTTGTAGTGCCGGTAAATTACTTTGATCACTGATTTTTTTAATTAAAATTAATTTAATTTTTCTAAATGAAAATAAAAATTTATTCATATCTACCGAGTGCCTTTGACTTACCGTTCCTACTTATTTTTCATTTCCAAATTACTTCAATTATTTTGAATAAAGATAAAAATATATTTATAGCCGCCCAGTACCTGTAACCGATCCTGATCATAGATTTTTCAATTGGATCTAATTTAATTATTCTAAATGGAAAAAAATTTCAATCGTAGCCATCCAGTTAATCTACCTAACCCTCGCAACATATTGTTTTTTTTGTAAATAATCACTTCAATTATTTTGAATTAAAATGAAAATTAATTTATGGCCACCCAGTCCTTCTCACTAATCCTCGCTAGCGATTTTTAAAGTTAAAATTGCCTCAATCATTGAAAATAAAAATCAAAAACTCAGTCATAGCCACCTGGTGCCTGAATTCCTTTATAGCTACCTAGTGCCTGTAACTGACCCTGATAACAAAGTTTCTTATTGAAATTACTCAAATTAATCAAAATACAAATGAAAATTCATTCATGTTTACATAATGCCTCCATCATATTATGACTAATGATTTTTTGACTAAAAATTACTTCAATTGTTTTAAATGAAAATAAAAATTCATTTATATCTATCCAGTACCTGTTGCTGACCCCGATAACAGAGGTTTCTATTGAAATTACTTTAATTAATCTAAATAAATATAAAAATTCATTTATAGCTGCCCAGTCCCTCTAACTGATCCTCGCTACTGAATCGTTAGTTTAAAATTGTCTCAATTATTCAAAATAAGAATCAAAAACTCGATCATAGCTGCCTGTTGGCCCTGACTGACCGTCAATCATTTTTTTTTTATTAAAAAATTATTTTTATTCATTTAAACAAAATTAAAATTTCACTTATGGCCGCTTAGTGCTTCTAACATATTATGACTACTGATTTTTGATATAAAAATAACTTTAATTCTTTTGAATGAAAATAAAAATGCATTCATAGCTACCCATTGCCTGTAACTGACCCTGATAAAAGAGTTTTCTATTGAAATCACTTGAATTAATCTAAATATATATAAAAATTCATTCATTGCGGCCCAGACCCTCTAACTGATCCTCACTACTAAATTGTTAGTTCACAATTGTCTCAATTATCCCAAATTGAAATCGAAAACTCAGTCACAGCTGCCTAGAGCCCCTGACTTCCCATTGTTGCTTATTGTTTATTTTCAAATTATTTTAAATTATTTAAATGAAAATCCAAATTTATTCATGACTGCTTAGCGCTTCCAACTTACTATCACTACTGATTCTTGAATTGAAAATTACTTCAAACGTTCTTCATGAAAATAAAAATTTCTTTATAGCTACCTTGTGCCTGTAACTGACCCTGATAACAAAGTTTCCTATTGAAATTACTTAAATTAGTCAAAATACAAATCAAAATTCATTCATGTTTACATAATGCCTCTATCATATTATGACTAATGATTTTTTGACTAAAAATTACTTCAATTGTTCTAAATGAAAATAAAAATTCATTTATTTCTATCCAGTACCTGTTGCTGACCCCGATAACAGAGGTTTCTATTGAAATTACTTTAATTAATCTAAATAAATATAAAAATTCATTTATGGCTGCCCAGTCCTTCTAACTGATCCTCGCTACTGAATCGTTAGTTTAAAATTGTCTTAATTATTCCAAATAAAAATCGAAAACTCAGTCACAGCCGTCTAGAGCCGCTGACTTCCCGTAGTTGCTTATTTCTTATTTTAATATTATTCTAATCCATTTAAATAGAAATAAAATTTCACTCATGGTTGCTTATTGCCTTTACCTTACAACTACTATTGTATTTTTAATGAAAAAATTACTTCAATTATTTTAAATAAAAATAAAAATTTATTCACAGCTTTCTAGAACCTGTAAATGACCTTGATCACTGATTTTTTTAATTAAAATCAATTTAATCTATCTTACTATCGCCACTGATTTTTGAATAAAAAATTACTTCAATCGTTCTTCATGAAAATAAAAATTCCATCATAGCTACCCAGTGCCTGTAACTGACCCTGATAACAAGGTTTTTTATTGAAATTACTTTAATTAATCTAAATAAAAATAAAAATTCATTCATGTTTACTTAGTGACTCTAACTTATTATGACTAATGATTTTTCGACTAAAAATAACTTTAATTCTTCTGAATAAAAATAAAAATTCATTCATAGCTGTCCAGTTCCTCTAACTGATCCTTGCTACTGAATTGTTAGTTAAAAATTGTCTCAATTATTCTAAACAAAAATCGAAGACTCAGTCACAGCCATCTAGAGCCACTGATTCCCGTAATTGCTTATTTTTTATTTTAAAATTATTTTAATTCATTTAAATAGAAATATAATTTTACTCATGGTTGCTTATTGCCTCTACCTTACAACTACAATTGTATTTTTAATTAAAAAATTACTTTAATTGTTCTAAATAGAAATAAAAATTTATTTACAGCTTCGAAGTGCCTGTAAATGATCTTGATCACTAATTTTCCAATTAGATGCAATTTAAATATTCTGAATGAAAAAAATTTTATTTGTAGCCGCCCAGTTATTGTACCTAACCCTCGCAACATATTTTTTTTTTTGTCAATAATCACCTCAATTATTTTAAATAAAACTGAAAATTTATTTATGGCCACCCAGTACTTCTAACTTATCTTCGCTAGCGATTCTTTGAGTTAAAATTGCCTCAATTATTTAAAATAAAAATCAAAAACTCAGTCATAGCCACCTGGTGCCCCTGACTGATGTTCAATCCTAATTTTTTATTTAAAAATTATTTTAGATTTAGATTTAGATTTATTAATTATTGATGCCAAGGCACAAGCCAAATGGCAAAATCAGTTTCATGGTTATACAATTTCTACAAAAAAAAAATAAGTACTATGAAAATAAATTTCTGCGAGTACATAACATAGAATACTTAGTAATGTTTAAAAATTAAATTAAATAATATGTGTATAAATTTGAATATAATCAAATTCAATTTGAAAAATTCATACGAAAAAAAAAAATGGAAGTTTTAAACAAAAATTTTAATGCTGTCATATCAGATAATAACCCTATAATAGTTAACATAATAATTCTATGAGTTGCACTTATTATATCTTTATTTTAATATTCAATCTTTAGCCTCTATTTTTATGTATTGGACTCAAATTTGTTATTTATTATTATTAGACACTATTTTAAGTATCAAGATTTGATAAATAATTAAAAACTTCATTTCTAAAGACTTGCAAGGAACTCGAATTTACAATTTCGCGCGGAAGTTCTTCCCATAGTCTTATTACAGTCACTAAAAAGGATTTCTCAAGATAGCTTGTAGTAAAAAGAGGCAGCTCGAAGGACGTGTGCTTTTTTGCAGCCAATCGGTTTGAACGTCGTACATCAGCTTCCTCAACTAATAAATCTCGCATGTACTCCGGTTTTCCATTTTCTAATAATTTGTACAATTAACAAATACCATAGTACAATCTACGATATTTGATTGTAAGCCACCACAGCTATTCGCGATAAGGACTGATGTGATCATCCTTCCTGAGATTGAAAATAAATCTGATTGAAGAATTGATTGCTCGCTGAAGTTTTTGATCATTTTCAGTAGTCGAGTCGATGAGCACAACAGTCATGAACACTCAGTCACAGCCATCTAGACCCGCTGACTTCCCGTAGTTGCTTATTTCTTATTTCAAAATTATTTTAATTCATTTAAATAGAAATAAAATATCACTCATGGTTGCTTATTGCCTCTACCTTACAACTACTATTGTATTTTCAATTGAAAAATTGCTTTAATTGTTCTAAATAAAAATAAAAATTTATTCACAGCTTTGTAGAACCTGTAAATGACCTTGATCACTGATTTTTTTAATTAAAATTAATTTAATTGTTCTAAATGATAATAAAAATTGATCCATAGCTACCCAGAGCCTTTGACTTACCGTTGCAACTTATTTTTTATTTTCAAATTAATTTAATTATTCTGAATAAAATTAAAAATCTATTTATAGTTACCCAGTACCTGTAACTGAACCTGATCACTAATTTTTCAATTGGATCTAATTTAATTATTCTGAATGAAAAAAATTTCATTCGTAGCCGCCTAGTTCTTCTACCTAACCCTCGCAACATATTATTTTTTTGTCAATAATCACTTCATTCATTTTAAATAAAATTGAAAATTTATTTATGGCCACCCAGTACTTCTAACTAATCCTCGCTAGCGATTCTTTAAGTTAAAATTGCCTCAATTATTTAAAATAAAAATCAAAAACTCAGTCATAGCCAACTGGTGCCCCTGACTGACCTTCAATCCTAATTTTTTATTGAAGAATTATTTTAGATTTAGATTTCGATTTATTTATTATTGATGCCAAGGCACAAGCCAAATGGCAAAATCAGTTTCATGGTTATACAATTTCTACAAAAAAAAATAAGTACTATGAAAATAACTTTCTGCGAGTACATAACATAGAATACTTAGTAATGTTTAAAAATTAGTTTAAATAATATGTGTATGAATTTGAATATAATTTTATTCAATTTGAAAAATTTATATGAAAAAAAAAAAATGGAAGGTTTAAACAAAAATTCTAATGCTATCATATCAGATAATAACTCTATAATAGTTCACATAATAATTCTATGAATTACACTTATTATATCTTTATTTTATTATTCAATTTTTAGCCTTTATTTTTAATGTATTGGACTCTAATTTGTTATTTATTATTATTAGACACTATTTTAATTATCAAAATTTAATAAATAATTAAAAACTTCATTTTTAAAGACTTGCAAGGAACTCGAATTTACAATTTCGCGCGGAAGTTCTTCCCATAGTCTTATTACAGTCACTTAAAAGGATTTCTCTAGATAGCTTGTAGTAAAAAGAGGCAGCTCGAAGGACGTGTGCTTTTTTGCAGCCAATCGGTTTGAACGTCGTACATCAGCTTCCTCAACGAATAAATCTCGCATGTACTCTGGTTTTCCATTTTCTAATAATTTGTACAAGTAACAAATACCATAGTACAATCTACGATATTTGATTGTAAGCTACCACAGCTTTTCGCGATAAGGACTGATGTGATCATCCTTCCTGAGATTTAAAATAAATCTGATTGAAGAATTGATTGCTCGCTGAAGTTTTTAATCATTTTCTGTAGTCGAGTCGATGAGCACAACAGAGCAATAATCAATTAGTGGTAAAATGGTAGCGGTAACTAGGAGTTCTCTTATCTCAGTAGAGTAGATGTTTTTTCGGACCTTGAGGCTATGGAAAGAATAATTAACTTTTATGACAGTCAGTAAGATGTTGCTTTTCCAAGACAAATTGTGATTGATAACAAGTCCCAAACACTTCGTTGAATTTACATAGGGTATAACTGAGTTGTCAACAAGAATGGGAGGAACATCTAGAGACTGCAGTTCCCAGGTAGGGTTTGCCAATGCTGACAAATGGCCCAGCCTTGGACCATTTGTTACTTTGCCAAGCCTTGATAAGTTACCAGTGGCCCAGGCCTGGCCCGAGGCTTGGCCCAATGGTTCAATATTTTGGAACCAAGCCTTGGGAGATCACGACTGGCCGAAGCCTGGTCCGAGGCTCAGCCCAATGGTTCGACATTTCCAAGTCGAGCCTTGGGGTACACCACTGGCCCAAGCCTGGCCCGAAGCTTGGCCCAATAGTTCAATATTTTGGAACCAAGCTTTGGGAAATTACAACTGGCCGAGGCCTGCTCCGATGCTTGGCCCAATGTCTCGATACATTTCAACCAAGCCTTTAAAAATCACCACGGACTTAAACCCGGTTCGATACTTGGCCCAATGCTTCGAACACTGATAGAAGAATTTAATAAATGACTTGTCAACAAAAAAATTTTAATAAATATAGTTATTAATCGTTGACCAATTATTTCTAACTATCATTTCTTTGTTGCTGAAAAATGTATAAAACTCTCGAAGCTGCTCAAAAAATAGTTTTCATGTGAATAAAAAATGATAAATTAAATACTGATACATATTGTGAATATTTTAAAAATGTTTATTTTTCTCCACAAAAAAATATTGAAAAAATTGTTAACAAGTAAGTTTGCTTATCACTCTCTTACACATATACAAATTACTTCTAATCAAAATATATCTATCAGTGAAACTATAGTTTTGGGAAGTCACTGACACCCGAGGCTTGGCCCGGGTCTAGCTTGAGACTTGGCTCAATGGTTCGATATTTCCAAATTGAGCCTTGGGAAGTTATTACTATCGGACCAAATATAAATTCAGAACTAGCTTGGTGCTTTAATTGAATCATAGAAAAATTTTTTTCAATGATAAAAAATATTAATTTTTTATGTAGAAAATCTAACGCTAAAAAATGCTTCAATTATTCATTATTTATAGTCACATTATCTTAAATAATAGTAAGAACATTTCGTAAAAAAAAATTATTGAATGAAATTATACTAAGTAGTTACTTTTCTATAAATTAAAAGTGACAATTTCTTAATTTAGATATACTCAATTATGATCATGTATTTATTTTTGGTAATAGAAAATTTAATTATTTCGTTGAAATCAAATGAATTAAAAAAAAAAACATTTCATAACTGTATTCTGTCAACAAATTATATTATCTGAACTATACAAAATTTTTAGCAGTTATAAGTTCAATTTTAATTATGGAACATCATGTAATAAAGCAAAATGACTGAGTGATGTTTAACTTAACTAAAACTAATCTGTTAGTGTTACTACGAAGTGCAGCGAAGTCAGTACGGTTCGAGACTTCAACGCGGGTGACCCAGGTTCGATTCCCATCGTGAGCAAAGATTTTTTCAAGGTAATCTGGTGTAATCGCGAGATACGATAATAAAAAGCTGATAATAAACCGTAAAATCGCGAATACAATTAAAATCAAATTTAATTTTTTAATAATGTTTGCATTTTTTTTAGTCCTGGTAAATAAGTTCCCCAAGGCTTGGTCCGAGCCCTGGGCCATTTGTTTCCCAAGACTCGGCCCAAGCCTTGTGTTTTTGTTTCCCAAGGCTTGGAACATGGCCATCATCCAAGGCTCGGACCATTGTCCGCCCAGTAGTCAGCCGAGGCTCACCCTAGCATCATGCCAAGGCTTGGAACACTGGCATGACGGCTGGCCAAGATCTGGTCCAGGCCTTTCCCAATGGTTCCCTCCAACCAGGGTTGTTTCAATTTGGCATTTGAACCCAAGATCATCGCCGTAGTCTTAGTCAAATTTAGCATTAAACCATGAAACTGACCCTGATAACAAAGTTTTTTATTGGAATTACTTTAATTAATCCAAATAAAAATAAAAATTCATTCATGTTTACTTAGTGCCTCTAAATTATTATGAATAATGATTTTTCGACTAAAAATTACTTAAATTGTTCTAAATGACAATAAAAATTCATTTATAGCTACCCAGTACCTGTTACTGACCCTGATAACAAAGGTTTTTATTGAAATTACTCTAATTAATCTAACTAAAAATGAAAATTCATTTATGGCTGCCCAGTCCCTCTCACTGATCCTCGCAACTGAATTGTTAGTTTAAAATTGTCTCAATTATTCCAAATAAAAATCGAAAACTCAGTTACAGCCATCTAGAGCCGCTGACTTCCCGTAGTTGCTTATTTTTTATTTTGAAATTATTTTAATTCATTTAAATAGAAATAAAATTTCACTCATGGTTGCTTATTGCCTTTACCTTACAATTACTATTGTATTGTTAATTAAAAAATTACTTTAATTGTTCTAAATAAAAATAAGAATTTATTCACAGCATTGTTGCACCTGTAAATGAACTTGATCACTGATTTTTTTAATTAAAATTAATTTAATTGTTTTAAATAAAAATAAAAATTTATTCATAGCTCCCCAGTGCCTTTGACTTACCGTTGCAACTTATTTTTTATTTTTAAATTACTTCAATTATTTTGAATAAAAATAAAAATCCATTTATAATTGCCGAGTACCTGTAACTAAACCTGATCACTAATTATTCAATTAGATCTAATTTAATTATGCTGAATGAAAAAAATTTCATTCGTAGCCGCCTAGTTATTCTACCTAACCCTTGCAACATATTATTTTTTTGTCAATAATCACTTCAATTATTTTAAATAAAACTGAAAATTTAATAATGGCCACTCAGTACTCCTAACTAATCCTCGCTGGCAATTTTATAATTTAAAATTGCCTTAATTATTCAAAATAAAAATTAAAACCTCAGTCATAGCCACCTGGTGCCCCTGACTGACCGTCAATCCTTATTTTTTATTTAAAAATTATTTTAATTTATTTGGATAAAATTAAAATTTCACTCGTGGCTGCTTAGTGTCTCTAATATATTATGACTACTGATTTTTGATTCAAAAATATCTTCAATTGTTCTAAATGAAAATAAAAATTCATTCATAGCTACCCAGTGCCTGTAACTGACACTGATAACAAAGTTTTTTATTGAACTCACTTTAATCAATCTAAATCAAAAAAAAAATTCATCCATTGCCGCCCAGTCCCTCTATCTGATCCTCACTATTGAATTGTTAGTTTAAAAATGTCTCAATTATTCCAAATTAAAATCTAAAACTCAGTCACATCCGCCCAGAGCACCTGACTTCCCATTGTTGCTTATTTTTTATTTTTAAATTATTTTAATTCATTTAAAAGAAAATAAAAAATAATTCATGACTGCTTAGCGCTTCTAACTTACTATCACTACTGATTTTTAAATTAAAAATTACTTTAATTGTTTTTGATGAAAATAAAAATTCCTTTATAGCTACCCAGTGCCTGTAACTGACCCTGATAACAAAGTTTTTTATTGAAATTACTTTAATTAATCTAAATAAAAATAAAAATTCATTTATGTTTACTCAGTGGCTCTAACTTATTATGACTAATGATTTTTTGACTAAATATTACTTCAATTGTTCTGAATGAAAATAAAAATTCATCTATAGCTATCCAGTACCTGTTACTGACCCTGATAACAAAGGTTGTTATTGAAATTAATTTAATTAATCGAACTAAATATAAAAATTCATACATAGCTGCCCAGTCCCTATAACTGATCTTCGTTACTGAATTGATAGTTCAAAATTGTCTCAATTATTCCAAATAAAAATCAAATACTCAGTCACAGCCATCTAGAGCCGCTGACTTCTTGTAGTTGCTTATTTTTTATTTTAAAATTATTTTTATTCATTCAAATAAATATAAAATTTCACTCATGGTTGCTTATTGCCTCTACCTTACAACTACTATTGTATGCTTAATCGAAAAATTACTTTAATTGATCTGAATAAAAATAAAAATTTATTCACAGCTTTGTCGTGCCTCTAAATAACCTTGATGACTGATTTTTTTAATCCAAATTAATTTAATTGTTCTAAATGAAAATAAAAATTTATTCATAGCTACCGAGTGCCTTTGACGTACCGTTGCTACTTATTTTTTATTTTCAAATTACTTCGATTATTTTGAATAAAAATGAAAATCTATCTATAGCCGCCCAGTACCTGTATCCGACCCTGATCACTAATTTTCCAATTCGATCCAATTTAATTATTCTGAATGAAAAAAAATTCATTCGTAGCCGCCTAGTTATTTTACCTAACCCTCGCAACATATTTTTATTTTGTCAATAATCACTTCAACTATTTTAAATAAAACTGAAAATTCATTATGGCCACCCAGTTCTTCTAACTAATCCTCGCTAGAAATTTTTTAATTTAAAATTGCCTCAATTATTCGAAATAAAAATCAAAAACTCAGTCATAGCTGCCTGGTGCTCCTGACAGGCCGTCAATCCTTATTTTTTAGTAAACAATTATTTCAATTCATTTAAATAAAATTAAAATTTCACTTATGGCCGCTTAGTGCTTCTTACATATTATGACTACTGATTTTTGATTTAAAAATAACTTCAATTTTTTTGAATGAAAATAAAAATGCATTCATAGCAACCCAGTGCCTGTAACTGACCCTGATAACAAAGTTTTTTATTGAAATCACTTTAATTAATCGAAATTAAAATAAAAATTCATCCATTGCCGCCCAGTCCCTCTATCTGATCTTCACTATTGAATTGTTTTTTCAAATTTGTCTGAATTATTCCAAATTAAAATCGAAAACTCAGTCTCATCTGCCTGGAGCCCCTAACTTCCCATTGTTGCTTATTTTTTATTTTCAAATTATTTTAATTCATTTAAATGATAATATAAATTCATTTGTGACTGCTTAGCGCTTCTAACTTACTATCACTGTTGATTTTAGAATTAAAAATCACTTCAATTGTTCTTCATGAAAATAAAAATCCCTTCATAACTACCCAGTGCCAGTAACTGACCCTGATAACAAAGTTTTTTATTGAAATTACTTTAATTAATCCAAATAAAAATAAAAATTCCTTCATGTTTACTTAGTGCCTTTAAATTATTATGACTAATGATTTTTTGACTAAAAATTACTTTAATTGTTTTAAATGATAATGAAAATTTATTAATAGCTACCCAGTACCTGTTACTGACCCTTATAACAAAGGTTTTTATTGAAATTACTTTAATTAATCGAACTAAAAATAAAAATTCATTAATGGCTGTCCAGTCCCTCTAACTGATCCTCGCTACTGAATTGGTAGTTTAAAATTGTCTCAATTATTCCAAATTAAAATCGAAAACTCAGTCACAGCCATCTAGAACCACTGATTCCCGTAGTTGCTTATTTTTTATTTTAAAATTATTTTAATTCATTTAAAGAGAAATAAAATTTCACTCATGGTTTCTTATTGCCTCTACCTTACAACTACTATTGTATTTTCAATTAAAAAATTACTTTAATTATTATAAATAAAAATAAAAATTCATTTACAGCATTGTAGCACCTGTAAATGAACTTGATCACTGATTTTTTTAATTAAAATTAATTTAATTGTTCTAAATGAAAATAAAAATTTATCCATAGCTACCCAGTGCCTTTGACTTACCGTTGCTACTTATTTTTTATTTTCAAATCACTTTAATTATTTTGAATAAAAATAAAAATCTATTTATAATTGCCCAGTACCTGTAACTGAACCTGATCACTCATTTTTCAATTTGTTCAGTCGTATACTCATATTTCTAGTATATTTCTAGTATAACATTCTAAATTTATTTAAACAATTTTATATTTTTTTTATCATAGGCGAAAGTTGCTACGATGTTTGAAAAATATTAATTTAGTTTTAAATGTAGAATTTAAATCCATAGTTCTAAAAAACTTTTACTTTGTAGTACCTCGAAAAAGGTTCATGTATTTGTTCGATATTATTTATGTCTAGAAAATTCCCAGCCTATGTATTGCATTAGCAGTCTAGACAATTTTTACTTTTTATGTTTAAGCTATTTTCTACCCTTAGAATAGAAAATGAATTTTTAATGATAATTTTTCGGATATTTTCTTAAATTGTTTTTAATCTGCTTACGGTCATAAAATTGATACCTGGGTTATATTACTTTGGGTTTTTACTTTTAGTAAAATTTCGTATTTTTAATCTTCTTATTGCTAACTAAATTTAGAAATATTTTTGTAAACGTTTCGCCCATCCAGGTAAAAAGCTTAGCATCCGTATTCCCTTTCCTGCTTATTTTTCCAAACTGCATAGCTGGCAATTATCCCTCCTCTAAATTATTTCCTGGTTAACTATTCGTTGCAAAATATTCCTATTCCTAATTATTCTACTTGTAATTGTAACGACTAGTTTTTACTCTCCTTGTAATAATTTTTGTATTTGTTCTCAGTTAGTTATTCTTACATACTTTGTAGCGCACAGTCGCATTTCTTTACTTTAAATGAATTAAAGTTAAACTCAACCTCATGGTTTTCACTTAGTGCAACATCTATTATTAGTCTTGCATTTATTAATTGTGAACTAAACGTTTTATTCACAATTTATTTGAGTAACTCATTTACTTGGTATAAAATATAAGCTTCAATTTTATACGTAAAATTTATATACTTGCGGTAAACCACCTGAGTCGAAATATCAGACCCGTTTAAGCTGTAAAAGTTTCCAAATTCTTTGTAGTGAACTATGGATACAGTGAAAACAGCTCCACTGAGTTCCGTTTTCAATGTAAATTTTATCCAAAGAATAATAAATAATAATAATAACAATAATACTAATAACATTATTAGTAGATTTTAAAATAATCTAACTATTGCAGTCGTCCTTGTAGCGCAACTTTTAAAAATTTCACCCATTTTCTGAAACAGCTTGACAAACTGAGTCAGAAAATATCTTTCATTCAAAAGTTCATATGTCGCGTTCCAGATACCATAAAGGCGTATACCGGCAAAAGGCCCCGGTGAAAAGCTATCGTTGCGTATAAAATAATTTTTTCCGGGAATCGACGAATTTTCATTTGAAATGTGCGGAAATGCAGAAAAAAAATTTCTACGCCCTTATGGCTCCCGGGACCCACCTCGGATGCCATAAGGGCGTACAATAAGATTTTTTTTTTTGGGAATTGACTTATTTTTACCTAAAACGTTGAGAAATAGAAAAAAAATTTTTCTCTAAATTAAAATTTTTTTTGAAAATTTAATTTTTTTTTGTCCAAAAAAAATTTTCAGATTGGAGAAAATTTTTTTTTGCATTTCTGCACGTTTCATAAAAAAATAAAATGATTCCCGAAAAAAATGAACCAATATATTTTAGTATTAAATGCTGAGAAAAGCAAGAAAAAAACATTTTACTTCAAATTAAAAATCTTTTTTGGACTTAAAAAAAAAAAATTAAATTTTCAAAAAAAAATTTTGATTTTGAGAAAGATTTTTTTTTGTATTTTTTGACGTTTCAAGTAAAGATACCTGATTCGCGAAAAAAAAATTATTTTTATACGCCTTTATGGCTCTCGGGACCCACCTCGGATGCCATAAGGGTGTATGAAAAAAATTTTTAACTTCCCGCTAAAAATTTCAGATTTTCAAAAATCGGGAAGTTATTGTTTTCACCCCGTTTTGCAAAAATCGAGTTTTCATCAGATCTCGACGTTTGAAGGTCACAGGAAGCTTCCCAGACTATCCCCGCGAGGTTATCACCATGTCTGTATGTATGTATGTGTGTGTGTGTGTGTGTGTGTGTGTGTGTGTGTGTGTGTGTGTGTGTGTGTGTGTGTGTGTGTGTGTGTGTGTGTAAGTATGTGAATCACTTATAACTTTTGAACGGTTGAACCGATTTCATCGCGGTTGGTGCCATTCGAAAGGCTTTGCCAAACTTAGATTTCCTGAGAATTTGAACCGATTCGGACCGATAGATTTTGAGAAATTTTGAAAAATCTCAAAAAAAATTAGAAAAAAATTATTTTTGAAAGTGGTTTTTTTGGAATATCTTTTAAACAGCTCAATCGATCAATTTCAAAAACTAATCAGCTCTTAACGTCAAAAAACCACGCCGATCGGCGCTAATCCGGTCAAAATCGGTTGATTCGTTCGAGAGATAGCGTGAACGAAATAAAACCGAAAACCGAAAAAACTGTTTTTTTCACATAACTTCGTCATTTCTTCTCGGATCGTTTTTGATGATAAAGAATAATTTTAGAGGTTAAAAAACCGCGTCGATTGCCGCCGAAAACGTGGAAATCGGTTGATTAGTTCGAGAGATATCCTCGACGAAATATTTGGAAATAAGGATTTTTTCAACATAACTTCGACATTCTTTGGAATAACTTTCAAACAGCTCTACCGATCGATTCCAAAAACTAATCAGCTCTTAACATCATAAAACCACGTCGATTGCCACCAAGCTGGTCAAAATCGGTTGATTCGTTCGAGAGATATCGTGAACGAAAGAAAACCGAAAAAAGTGTTTTTTCAGAGTTACTCCGAAATTTCTAGTTTGACCAATTGAAACTTAGAAATTATTTATAAGGCTTAAAAAACTAGGTAGAATGCCGCCAACCGCGTAAAAATCGGTTCATTCATTCAAAAGTTATTGCGGTATGAACATTCAAAAAATAGTGTTCCATGAAACTTCTATCAGACTTTTGAGCTCAAAGAGCTCAAAAGCATAGAAAAGGTATCTTTTTGAGCTCGGAGAGCTCAAAAAAGCGGCCAGGTATTAACGGAATTAGCGGGAAGTTGCAGGGATGGCCTTTAGGGTCAACCGTTTTCCTAATTTTTTTTTGGGAACCGACGTATTTTTTCGTGAAAAGTGCAGAAATGCAAAAAAAATATTTCACCAAAGTAAAAATTTTTTTTGAACTTAGAAAAAAAAAATTAAATTTTTATTCTACGCCCTTATGGCTTCTGTAACGTGATTTGTTAGCGATTGCTAAAAATGAAAATTTATTATTTAACCGAAAAATTGCATACCGTCAAAATTGATATAGTCTTAAAAAAATTACAATATAATAATTTACAGTTGAATTTTTAATATTGAGGATTTGAAACATTCAAATTTATAATAAAACATCAAAAATGTACAGAACGATCTACAAATTCGAAAGTATTATAAGAACTTGACTTATGCATTTTTTTAATTAATAAAAATTTTTAAAAAATAGTTAATATTTATCAAAACACAATATAAAATAACATAAATTATATGAATACTGAACCGTCAAACTTCGTCACTACTTAAATTTAGCTTATAAAAATGATGAAAGGTATATTAACTTATCGGTCGTACGGTGTAGGGGTTAGTTATCGGTCTGGCAAGCGCGCGTCTCGGGTTCGAGTCTCGGTTAGAACGAATGCGATTTTCACTTTATTTCTATAGGTAGCAAAAGTTAGGTCTAAATAAAGAGTCGAGCGGGTCTAAACATGTGTTAGCTCTACATTAAAAATAATATAAAAAAAAAAATTAGAAAAATTCTTTTCTTATCATTTTACTAATAAGAAAATTATTATTATTATTATTAGTATTATTAAAAAAACAAAAAAAAATCAGTCTCAAGTTGGGTTCGAACCTGCGTCCCTAGGCACGGTACAACAAAAGTAATTATTATTATTAAAATTGTTATTATTATTCAACGCCTGGTTAAACTGTAATCCTGTCAAAATGGGACAAAACTCCACTATTTATAGTCAAACCAGGCGTCGAGTTTATGTAGTATTTAACAGAGTAGTCTTTCCTGACCACTCAATTTTCTAAGAATTGTTGGAGAAAAGTACAGCTTAAATGAGTCTGAATTTTCGACTCGGGCAATCGCGAGTCAAAACACAATCGCATCTAATTTAATTATTCTGAATGAAAAAAATTTCATTCGTAGCCGCCTAGTTATTCTACCTAACCCTCGCAACATATTATTTATATGTCAATAATCACTTCAATTATTTTAAATAAAACTAAAAATTTATTAATAACCACTCAGTACTTCTAACTAATCCTCGCTAGCAATTTTTTAATTTAAAATTGCCTCAATTATTCAAAATAAAAATCAAAAACTCAGTCATAGCCGCCTGGTGCCCTTGACTGACCGTCAATCCTTATTTTTTATTTAAAAATTATTTTAATTGATTTAAATAAAATTAAAATTTCACTCATGGGTGCTTAGTGCTTCTAACTTATTATAACGACTGATTTTTGAATTAAAAATAACTTCAATTGTTCTCAATGAAAATAAAAATTTATTCATTTTCGCCCAGTCCCTCTAACTGATCCTCACTACTGAATTGTTAGTTCAAAATTTTCTCAATTATTCCAAATTAAAATCGAAAACTAAGTCACAGCCACCTAGAGCCCCTGACTTTCGATTGTTGCTTATTTTTTATTTTCAAATTATTTTAATTCATTTAAATGAAAATAATAACTCATTTATGACTGCATAGCGCTTCTTACTTACTATCACTACTGATTTCTGAATTAAAAATTACTGCAATCGTTCTTCATGAAAATAAAAATTCCTTCATAGCTACTACCCAGTGCCTGTAACTGACCTTGATAACGAAGTTTTTTATTGAAATTACTTTGATTAATCTAAAAAAAAATAAGAATTCATTTATGATTACTTAGTGCCTCTAACTTATTATGACTCATGATTTTTTGACTAAAAATTACTTTAGTTGTTTAAATGAAAAAAAAATTCATTTAGAGCTACCCAGTACCTGTTACTGACCCTGATAACGAAGGTTTTTATTGAAATTACTTCAATTAATCTAACTAAATATAAAAATTCATTTACTGCTGCCCAGTCCCACTAACTGATCTTCGCTACTGTATTGTTAGTTTGAAATTGTCTTAATTATTCCAAATAAAAATCGAAAACTCAGCCACAGCCGTCTAGAGCCGCTGACTTCCCGTAGTGTCTTAGTTTTTATTTTAAAATTATTTCGATTCATTTAAATCGAATTAAAATTTCACTCATGGTTGCTTATTGCCTCTACCTTACAACTTCTATTGTATTTTTAATTTAAAAATTAATATAATTGTTCTAAATAAAAATAAAAATTTATCCATTGCCGCGCAGTCCCTCTAACTGATTCTCACTACTGAATTGTTAGTTGAAAAATGTTTTAATTATTCCAAATTAAAATCGAAAACTCAGTCACAGCCGTCTAGAGCCGCTGACTACCCGTAGTTGCTTATTTTTTATTTTAAAATTATTCTAATTCATTTAAATAGAAATAAAATTTTACTCATGGTTGCTCATTGCCTTTACCTTACAACTACTATTGTATTTTTAATTAAAAAATTACTTCAATTGTTTTAAATAAAAATTAAAATTTATTCACAGCTATGTACAGCCTGTCAATGACCTTGATCACTGATTTTTTTAATTAAAATTAATTTAATTATTCTGAATAAAAAAAATATCATTCGCAGCCTCCCAGTTATTCTACCTAACCCTCGCAACTTATTGTTTTTTTGTCAAAAATCACTTCAATTATTTAAAATACAACTGAAAATTTATTTATGGCCACCCAGTACTTCTAACTAATCCTCGCTAGCAATTTTTTTAATTAAAATTGCCTCAATTATTCAAAGTAAAAATTAAAATTTCAGTAATAGCCGCCCGGTGCCCCTGACTGACCGTCAATCCTAATTTTTTATTTAAAAATTATTTTACTTTATTCAAATAAAATTAAAATTTCACTCATGGCTGCTTAGTGCCTTTAACTTTTTATAACTACTGATTTTTGATTTAAAAATTATTTCAATTGTTTTAAGAGCGTATGAAGTGTTCTGTAATAGGGTTACCGGCCCCCCACCCAAGGTTTGCAGCGCCGCCAATATAAGTCGAGATTTAGAAATCGAACGTCACTACAATATCGATACATGTTAAAATTGTATGCTAGCGACATCAAGTGGATTTGATGTAACATAACAATTCGAATAACAAAAAGCGGTAAAGTTCAACTAAGTTTCGCAAAATGTCTCTTTTTTCTTGTAAGCAATTTACTATGAAAATAAGACATTTTAATTGCGAAACTTCTAAAATGATTTCTTTTTTACAGCAAGCTTTACATAAAGAGTAAAAATCAAAGTAACTATTGATTTGAAACAAAAAATAAATAGTAGAAAAAATTAGAATAATTTTAAACAAACTAATTTTTCAAGTTTGTTTAGATATAGTTCTATCTGTTCTACTAATTTTTATTTACTCCTGGCAGAAAAATTGATTCAGATAAGAAAATAATATGAATAATAAGCGCAATATCGATAGCAAGCACGTAGGCAGATACACGATAAAAAATGTTGATGTAATAATGGATCCAAAGGTTTTATACAGCTTAGTGTGAAAAAAAGGTGTAAAATTTCCTCGGAGTGGATTAACTATCGTTGTAAAAATGTAAAAATTTAATTTTCTCTCATACAGAGACAATAAATTGAACACATTATTTTGAATAATTATTCCACTGAGACATTTTCACTACACTAAGTTACAACTTTGTTTATAGGATACAAATAAATTACATTTTTTATGTGCACATTCAATAAAGCAGCATTAATAGTAAGCTTAAAAATTTGCTGCTATACACACTTCTAGCATACTATAATAACAAATTATAAAAGCGAATACGGAAGCATTTGAAAAGTGATTATATGTTGAAAATATATTCTATCGAAAAAATGAACCGTACTAAAATCAAAACTAGAAAGTTTTGATAGCGTACACGATTTTGAATAACTCAAAGCAAGCCCATTACTTTCTAAGAACAAATAACATTTTCAAAATATAAACATGACATCAGAAAAAGAAGCTGCACATGTGTCAAAACTTGAAAATCTGATAACATACTCACTACTATCACACTAAAAGCAGGCTTAATAGTTTTGAAAACATGGAATAATTGTTCATGGCAAAAATTCCACCAGTAAAAAGCCGTACTTACATCAGAACAGAAAAGCTCGATGACGTACGCTTTTACAAAACTTATAGCAAGCTAAACAGTAGTGAGTAATGAGTAGAACGAAGATTTTCGTAATTATTTAAAAATAAATAGTTGAAATGTTTTACATTACACCAAAAATATTGATTTAGTTTGACTTTTAAAATAATCACCTGGCTCAAATGACAAAATACTGCAGCTTATTTCTGCTTCCAAACTTAATTTTTTACTTGGTAAAAAAAATTAAAGTCTCCTCAAGCGAATTGAGCCCCCATATAATATATTCGTCACCGACTACGACCAAGTAGCAAAATGGAGTTTTTAAAAAAATCACCTGGCTCACATGACAAAATACTGCAGCTAATTTCTGCTTCCAAACTTAATTTTTTACTTGTTAAAAAAATTTAAGTCTCCTCAAGAGAAATTATCCCGCCCAGACAATATTCGTGACAAACCACGTTAAAGTCTCAAAATAAAATTTTTAAAATAATCACCCGGTTTACATGACTATGTCTTTCAGCTCCATTTCGCTTCAAAATAAAATTTTACACTTAGTAAAAAAAATTTAAGTCTTCTCAAAAGAAATTAGCCCCCCAAACAATTTTACACTTGGTAGAAAAAATTTTCGGCCCATCACGAGAAATTAACCTGACCAACCGAAATTTATTACCAATTACGTGCAAAATTTAAAATTGAAGTTTTTAAAATAATCACCTGGTTCACATTACTAAATGCTCCAGCTCAATTTCCTTTTAAACTCAATTTTTGACTTAGTCATAAAAATTTTAACCTAGCAACCAATTTTTACAAATTTTCTTGAGTAGTACTTATTACTGACCGCCTTAAATTTTTAAAATAAACAACTGCGTCACATGACAACATATTTTGGCTGAATTCCATTTCAATTTTAATTTCACACTTGGTAAAAAAAATTTAAGTCTCCTCAAGAGAAGTTAGCCCCCCCAGACAAATCTTATTACTAATTGAGATAAAATCTCATAATTAAATTTGAGAAATAATCACCATGTTTACATGACTATATGTTTCAGCTCAATTTGCTTCTAAATTAAATTTTAGACTTGGTAAAAAAATTTAAGTCTCTTTACGAGAAATAAGCCCGCTCAGACAATACTTATTACCAATTAAATTAAAATCTCAGAATTAAATTTTAAAAATAATCACCTTGTTAACATGACTATGTCTTTCAGCTCAATTTCACTTCCAAATTAAATTTTACACTTGGTAAAAAAAATTTCCGGCCCATCACGAGAAATTAACCCAACCAACCGAAATTTATTACCAATTACGTACAAAATTTGAAATTGAAATTTTTAAAATAATCACCTAGTTCACATTACTAAATACTCCAGCTCAATCTCCTTTTAAACTCAATTTTTGACTTAGTCATAAAAATTTTAACCTAGCAACCAATTTTTACAAATTTTCTTGAGTAGTACTTATTACTGACCGCCTTAAATTTTTAAAATAAACAACTGCGTCACATGACAACATATTTTGGCTGAATTCCATTTCAATTTTAATTTTACACTTGGTAAAAAAATTTAAGTCTCCTCTAGAGAAATTAGCCCCCAGACAAATACTTATTACTATTTGAGATAAAATCTCAGAATTAAATTTGAGAAATAATCACCATGTTCACATGACTATATGTTTCAGCTCCATTTCGCTTCTAAATTAAATTTTACACTTGGTAAAAAAAAATTTAAGTCTCTTTCACGAGAAATGAACCCGCTCAGACAATACTTATTACCAATAACGTTAAAATCTCAGAGTAAAATTTTTAAAATATTCACCTGGTTCACATGACTATGTCTTTCAGCTCAATTTTGCTACCAAATTAAATTTTACACTTGGTAAAAAAAGTTTATGACTACTGACGAGAAATTAACCCGACCTACCGAAATTTATTACCAATTACGTGCAAAATTTAAAATTGAAGTTTTTAAAATAATCACCTGGTTCACATTACTAAATACTCCAGCTCAATCTCCTTTTAAACTCAATTTTTGACTTAGTCATAAAAATTTTAACCTAGCAACCAATTTTAACAAATTTTCTTAAGTAGTACTTATTACTGACCACCTTAAATTTTTAAAATAAACAACTACGTCACATGACAAAATATTTTAGATGAATTCTATTTCAAATTTAATTTTACACTTGGTAAAAAAAATTAAAGTCTTCTCTAGAGAAGTTAGCCCCCCCAGACGATACTTATTACCAATAGAGTTAAAATCTCAGAGTAAAATTTTTAAAATAATCACCTGGTTCACATTACTAAATGCTCCAGCTGAATTTCCTTTTAAACTCAATTTTTGACTTAGTCATAAAAATTTTAACCTAGCAACCAATTCTTACAAATTTTCTTGAGTAGTACTTATTACTGACCGCCTTAAATTTTTAAAATAAACAACTGCGTCACATGACAACATATTTTAACTTGAATTACCATTTCAATTTAATTTACAATTGGTAGAAAAAATTTAAGTTTTCTCTAGAAGTTAGCCCCCAGACAATACTTATTACTAATTGAGATAAAATCTCATAATTAAATTTGAAATAATCACCATGTTCACATGACTATATGTTTCAGCTTAATTTGCTTCTAAATTAAATTTTAGACTTGGTACAAAAATTTAAGTCTCTTTACGAGAAATAAGCCCCCCCAGACAATACGTATTACCAATAAAGTTAAAATCTCAGAATTAAATTTTTAAAATAATCACCTTGTTTACATGACTATGTCTTTCAGCTCAATTTCGCTTCCAAATTAAATTTTACACTTGGTAAAAAAAATTTTTGACCCCTCACGAGAAATGAATCCGACCTACCGAAATTTATTACCAATTACGTGCAAAATTAAAAATTGAAGTTTTTAAAATAATCACCTGGTTCACATTACTAAATACTCCAGCTCAATCTCCTTTTAAACTCAATTTTTGACTTAGTCATAAAAATTTTAACCTAGCAACCAATTTTTACAAATTTTCTTGAGTAGTACTTATTACTGACCGCCTTAAATTTTTAAAATAAACAACTGCGTCACATGACAACATATTTTGGCTGAATTCCATTTCAATTTTAATTTTACACTTGGTAAAAAAAATTTAAGTCTCCTCGAGAGAAATTAGCCCCCCCAGACAAATCTTATTACTATTTGAGATAAAATCTCAGAATTAAATTTGAGAAATAATCACCATGTTCACATGACTATATGTTTCAGCTCAATTTGCTTCTAAATTAAATTTTAGACTTGGTAAAAAAATTTAAGTCTCTTTACGAGAAATAAGCCCGCTCAGACAATACTTATTACCAATAGAGTTAAAATCTCAGAGTAAAATTTTTAAAATATCCACCTGGTTCACATGACTATGTCTTTCAGCTCAATTTTGCTACCAAATTAAATTTTACACTTGGTAAAAAAAATTTATGACTACTTACGAGAAATGAACCCGACCTACCGAAATTTTTTACCAATTACGTACAAAATTTAAAATTGAAGTTTTTAAGATAATCACCTGGTTCACATTACTAAATACTCCAGCTCAATCTCCTTTTAAACTCAATTTTTGACTTAGTCATAAACATTTTCACCTAGCAACCAATTTTAACAAATTTTCTTAAGTAGTACTTATTACTGACCACCTTAAATTTTTAAAATAAACAACTACGTCACATGACAAAATATTTTAGATGAATTCTATTTCAAATTTAATTTTACACTTGGTAAAAAAAATTAAAGTCTTCTCTAGAGAAGTTAGCCCCCCCAGACGATACTTATTACCAATAGAGTTAAAATCTCAGAGTAAAATTTTTAAAATATCCACCTGGTTCACATGACTATGTCTTTCAGCTCGATTTCGCTACCAAATAAAATTTTACACTTGGTAAAAAAATTTTTTGACCCCTCACGAGAAATGAACCCGACCTACCGAAATTTATTACCAATTACGTACAAAATTTGAAATTGAAATTTTTAAAATAATCACCTAGTTCACATTACTAAATACTCCAGCTCAATCTCCTTTTAAACTCAATTTTTGACTTAGTCATAAACATTTTCACCTAGCAACCAATTTTTACAAATTTTCTTAAGTAGTACTTATTACTGACCACCTTCAATTTTTAAAATAAACAACTGCGTCACATGACAACATATTTTGGCTGAATTCCATTTCAATTTTAATTTCACACTTGGTAAAAAAAATTTAAGTCTCCTCAAGAGAAGTTAGCCCCCCCAGACAAATCTTATTACTAATTGAGATAAAATCTCATAATTAAATTTGAGAAATAATCACCATGTTTACATGACTATATGTTTCAGCTCAATTTGCTTCTAAATTAAATTTTAGACTTGGTAAAAAAATTTAAGTCTCTTTACGAGAAATAAGCCCGCTCAGACAATACTTATTACCAATTAAATTAAAATCTCAGAATTAAATTTTAAAAATAATCACCTTGTTTACATGACTATGTCTTTCAGCTCACTTTCGCTTCCAAATTAAATTTTACACTTGGTAAAAAAAATTTTCGGCCCATCATGAGAAATTAACCCGACCAGCCGAAATTTATTACCAATTACGTGCAAAATTTAAAATTGAAGTTTTTAAAATAATCACCTGGTTCACATTACTAAATACTCCAGCTCAATCTCCTTTTAAACTCAATTTTTGACTTAGTCATAAAAATTTTAACCTAGCAACTAATTTTTACAAATTTTCTTGAGTAGTACTTATTACTGACCGCTTTAAATTTTTAAAATAAACAACTGCGTCACATGACAACATATTTTGGCTGAATTCCATTTCAATTTTAATTTTACACTTGGTAAAAAAAATTTAAGTCTCCTTAAGAGAAATTAGCCCCCCCAGACAAATCTTATTACTATTTGAGATAAAATCTCAGAATTAAATTTGAGAAATAATCACCATGTTCACATGACTATATGTTTCAGCTCAATTTGCTTGTAAATTAAATTTTACACTTGGTAAAAAAATTTAAGTCTCCTTGCGAGAAAAAAGCCCGCTTAGACGATACTTATTACCAATAGAGTTAAAATTCCAAAGTAAAATTTTTAAAATAATCACCCGGTTCACATGACTATGTCTTTCAGCTCAATTTCACTTCCAAATTAAATTTTACACTTGGTAAAAAAAATTTATGACTACTTACGAGAAATGAACCCGACCTACCGAAATTTTTTACCAATTACGTACAAAATTTAAAATTGAAGTTTTTAAGATAATCACCTGGTTCACATTACTAAATACTCCAGCTCAATCTCCTTTTAAACTCAATTTTTGACTTAGTCATAAACATTTTCACCTAGCAACCAATTTTAACAAATTTTCTTAAGTAGTACTTATTACTGACCACCTTAAATTTTTAAAATAAACAACTACGTCACATGACAAAATATTTTAGATGAATTCTATTTCAAATTTAATTTTACACTTGGTAAAAAAAATTAAAGTCTTCTCTAGAGAAGTTAGCCCCCCCAGACGATACTTATTACCAATAGAGTTAAAATCTCAGAGTAAAATTTTTAAAATATCCACCTGGTTCACATGACTATGTCTTTCAGCTCGATTTCGCTACCAAATAAAATTTTACACTTGGTAAAAAAATTTTTTGACCCCTCACGAGAAATGAACCCGACCTACCGAAATTTATTACCAATTACGTACAAAATTTGAAATTGAAATTTTTAAAATAATCACCTAGTTCACAGTACTAAATACTCCAGCTCAATCTCCTTTTAAACTCAATTTTTGACTTAGTCATAAACATTTTCACCTAGCAACCAATTTTTACAAATTTTCTTAAGTAGTACTTATTACTGACCACCTTCAATTTTTAAAATAAACAACTACGTCACATGACAAAATATTTTAGATGAATTCCATTTCAAATTTAATTTTACACTTGGTAAAAAAAATTTAAGTCCTCTCTAGAGAAGTTAGCCCCCCCAGACAATACTTATTACCAAGAAAGTTAAAATCTCAGAATTAAATTTTTAAAATAATCACCTTGTTCACATGACTATGTCTTTCAGCTCAATTTCACTTCCAAATTAAATTTTACACTTGGTAAAAAGAATTTTCGGCTCATCACGAGAAATCAACCCGACCAGCCGAAATTTATTACCAATTACGTGCAAAATTTAAAATTGAAGTTTTTAAAATAATCACCTGGTTCACATTACTAAATACTCCAGCTCAATCTCCTTTTAAACTCAATTTTTGACTTAGTCATAAAAATTTTAACCTAGCAACCAATTTTTACAAATTTTCTTGAGTAGTACTTATTACTGACCGCCTTAAATTTTTAAAATAAACAACTGCGTCACATGACAACATATTTTGGCTGAATTCCATTTCAATTTTAATTTTACACTTGGTAAAAAAAATTTAAGTCTCCTTAAGAGAAATTAGCCCCCCCAGACAATACTTATTACCAAGAAAGTTAAAATCTCAGGATTAAATTTTCAAAATAATCACCTGGTTCACATGACTAAATACTCCAGCTCAATCTCCTTTTAAACTTAAGTTTTGACGTAGTAATAAAGATTTTCACCTAGCAATCAACATTAACCAAAATTAACTAATTTTTTTGAGGGGCACTTATTACTGACCAGGTTAAATTTTTAAAATAAACAACTGCGTCACATGACAAAATATTTTAACTAAATACCGTTTCCAAATTTAATTTTACAATTGGTAGAAAAAATTTAAGTTTTCTCTAGAGAAGTTAGCCCCCCCAGACAATACTTATTACTAATTGAGATAAAATCTCAGAATTAAATTTAAAAAATAATCACCATGTTCACCTGAGTATTTGTATCAGCTCAATTTGCTTCTAAATTAAATTTTACACTTGGTAAAAAAATGTAAGTCTCTTTACGAGAAATAAGCCCCCCCAGACAATACGTATTACCAATTAAGTTAAAATCTCAGAATTAAATTTTTAAAATAATCACCTTGTTTACATGACTATGTCTTTCAGCTCAATTTCGCTTCCAAATTAAATTTTACACTTGGTAAAAAAAATTTTTGACCCCTCACGAGAAATTAACCCAACCAACCGAAATTTATTACCAATTACGTACAAAATTTGAAATTGAAATTTTTAAAATAATCACCTAGTTCACATTACTAAATACTCCAGCTCAATCTCCTTTTAAACTCAATTTTTGACTTAGTCACAAAAATTTTCACCTAGCAACTAATTTTTACAAATTTTCTTAAGTAGTACTTATTACTGACCACCTTAAATCTCTTAAATAAACAACTACGTCACACGACAAAATATTTTAGATGAATTCCATTTTAAATTTAATTTTACACTTGGTAAAAAAAATTTAAGCCTCCTCAAGGGAAGTTAGCCCCCCCCAGACAAATCTTATTACTAATTGAGATAAAATCTCAGAATTAAATTTGAGAAATAATCACCATGTTCACCTGAGTATTTGTATCAGCTCAATTTGCTTCTAAATTAAATTTTACACTTGGTAAAAAAATGTAAGTCTCCTTACGAGAAATAAGCCCGCCCAGACAATACTTATTACTAATAGAGTTAAAATCTCAGAGTAAAATTTTTAGAATAATCACCCGGTTCAAGTGACTATGTCTTTGAGCTCAATTTCGCTTAACAATTAAATTTTACACTTAGTAAAAAAATTTAAGTCTCCTCACGAGAAATAAGCCCGCCCAGACAAAACCTTTTACCCATTGAGATAAAATCTCTGATTTAAATTTTTAAAATAATCACCTGGTTCACACGACACTATGTATTTGCTTAATTCTAGATTTTTATCTAGGTTTTCATCTTGTTTAGTACCCTCATCTGATGTATTACTCCTTGAATCAAAGATAGTCACAACTCCAGTCACCTGAAAAAATGGTTTTTAGTTTCTATTCGATCAATAGTAAATGGTTTAATAGTGTTATATTTACCTTAATCGTACCACTACTCACAATACCTACCTTTTTTTACCTTGTAATTATTTAATTTTTTTATTCTCTTCGTAAATATTTTTCGTAAAAAAATAGTTCCTGTGACTGCTTCTAACGTCTACTTCTTATAAATTATTTTTAATTCACCGTCTGTCGATTTGGGTTCTACTATTAGTACCTAAAGTACTTGTAAGCTTCT
>NW_025404040.1:0-5071 GCF_020080835.1 Cotesia glomerata
CAGGAGACATCTCAAAAGCGTTTCTTGGATTTTTCCCATTCTATTTATTTATTTATTTATTTATTTATTTATTTATTTATTTATTTATTTCCTTGAATGAGTCCCAACAGCCGAAGACAATTACAGGGACAATAAATACATTTCAAAATACAAGATGACAGATTAGTCTAATAATTACTACATAAATTATTCGTGATAATATAGAATGCTAAACGCTTAGTGAACATGGCATTAACTCTTAACTAATGACTTTTCTAAAATAAAAATAAAAACAAAAAAGAAAACTTTTTTACACTAGAAATATAAAATAGTACAAAACAAAAAAAAAAACCCAATAATTATTGATAAGTTTCATTACGTAGCGACACCAGTATGGATGCAAGTGTGTTAGCAGATAGAGGTTGATTGTATCCCAATAAATCTCTTGAATTTGGGAGTCCCCCAGGAGCAAGTTAATCGCTACTGGGCCTTGTTCACCGAACACAAATAAAAAAATTAATTCTCTACTATAAATGATCATTTTTTAACTATATAAATGAATTATTCAGAGTAAATCATTGGTTTTTTCCGTTTAAAAATCAATTTTAGATAATAAATGATTGATTTGTGTTCAGTAAACAGGCCCAACTGCGATGAAGTCGCCCCTGGGAGACTCCCAATTTCACGAGCCGCACCTGTCTACCGCTAGTTCCCACAAAAACTAACAGCCTATGAAAGCTTAGCTTGACTGATCACGCAACGTCTCGATTGGCTGATCGCGACGTTGACATGTGCAATCGGCCTTCTTCACTAAGTTTTCAAGGAAGAAGACGCATTATTATTGATTTTAGATTATGAATATTTAATTTCAAATTATGAATATTATTTCCGCTTTATAACACTTAATTATTTATTATAAGAATTAATTTAGATCATAAATAATTAATTTCAAATCATCCAAATTAATTTATTATCATAGAAATGAACTTTGGACAGTATATAATCAATTTTGAATTATAAAAGAAAATTTTCGAATATGAATTATTAATTGGTAATCATTGGAATTAAGTCTAAATCATGAATAATTAATTATTATTTCTAACTAATAATATCGAATGAATCATTAATATTTTATTTTAATTTATCTTAGATTAAAAATAATTTCTTCTTAACTATAAAAATTAATTTTCGACTATAAATAACTGATTTTATTTTTTAAAAATCAATTTTAGGTTTTTAAAATCAATTTTTCTTCATGATAAATTATCTTAGATCCTTAATAATCGATTTTCAGCTATTCAAATAAATTTTAGTTCATGAACTAATGATTTTAAGAATAAAAATTGATTTTTGACTATATCTAATAAATTTCATATGATTAAAATCGATTTATAATAAAAAAAATAAATTTCAGACAATAAATAATTAATTTTATGATTGAAAAATTGATTTTACATAATTGAAATAGAATTTAAATTGTAAATATATAATTTCAAATTGTAAAAAATGATTTTTGATCTTGAATATCGAATTGAATCTATCAAATTAAATTTTATGTAATAAAAATTGATTTTTAAATTATTCAAATAAATTTGAGATCGAGAAAGATTAATTTTTAAAAATTAAGATAAGATCAATTTTTCATTATTGTAATTAACTTTTAATAATGAAAATTAATTTTATAATATAAAAATTTATTTGAGATGAAAGGTAAATAGATAACCAATAGAAAAATTACTTTTGATTATAAATGATTAATTTTCAACTATTAAAATTCATAATATCCAATCAATGATTGGTTTTGCCTCAAAAATTAATTTTAGATCATTTATAATTGATTTTGTGAATTAAAAAAAATTTTAGACTATAAATAATTAATTTAGAATTATTTAAATTAATTTATTTATATAGCAATGAACTTTAGACACTCTATATTCAATTTTATATCATAAAATTTATTTTAGGTCATAAATTATCAATTTATTGATAGGAAAATTGATTTTATATTATAAAAATTATATATAAATCAATATCAACAAATCGTAAATTTTAAAAATTATTTTAGGATTAGAAATATTCAATTTTGAATTATAAATATCGATTTTAAATTATATAAATTAATTTATTGCTATAAAATCCGGAGTGAAGACTAATAAATGATTGATTTTGTATTATAAAAATTAATTGTAGGTCAGGAAATAATTAAATTTATGATAAGAGAAAGTTCATATTATATGATAAGAAGTGAATTTAAATAATAAATAATGAATTTTGAAATTTAAAAATTAATTTAAGATAATAAATAGTTGATATTAAATAGTTCAAATTAATTTAAAATTATTCAAAATTAATTTTATAATGTAATAATTAATTTTTAGATAATGCAAGATAAGAATTTTTAACAAGTAAATAAATTTTATGTTACAAAAATATATGTTATAGTGTAAAAATCATTTTTAATCATAAAAAGTAATCTAAGATTGTGAAAAATTAAAGTTTAAATTATTTAAAATTAATTTTATTTTGTGAAAATGGACAAAGATTTATACAATCATTCATTTTTAGTACAAAAATGAATATCATATCATCAAAATCACTTTTTGATTATTATTATTATTAATATTATGAATTATTCATATATCACGAAGATTTATTTTATTTTATTATTATTAATTTTTAGAATAAATATTAATTTTTAACTATAAAATTTATTTTGTATACATATTAGATTAAAAATTTTTCAAATTGAATGATAGAAATTCATTTTGAACTATAAAATTTGATTTTAGATCCAAGGGTAATCGAATTACTAATAAAAAATTAATTTTATATCATAAAATTGATTTCAGGTCATGAATAATTAATTTTAAATTATGAAAATCAATATTATATTATAATTATTATACTTTAAATTAATTAAATTTATTTTTAGATCATAAATAATTAATTTTTAAGTAAATATAAATTCCGCTCTACTGAAACTTAATTTTTATTTTAAAATTAGTTTCAGATCATGAATAAGTGATTTTAAAGATATCTCAATTAATTTATTATCATACAAATGAACTTTTGGACAATATATAATCAATTTTAGATTCCAAAATTAATTTTAGACGATAAATATTTGATTTTATATTGTAAATATAAATTTTGAATTATTAAAAGCAATTCTCTATTGAAAAAATCAATTTTAGATCATAAATAGATCATTTTTATTTATGGATAACAATTTTTTATTATTAAAATTAATTTTTGACTATAAATATAAATTTTTCACTATTATAATCAATTTTATGTTTTCAAAATTAATTTTTCACAATGACAATTAATTTGAAAACATATATAATCCACTTCAAGCTATAAAAGTCAATTTTAGATGATGAAATATTGATTTTAAAAACGAAAAGTGATTCGTAGACTATAACTTATTTATTTATTTATTTATTTCCTTGAATAAGTCCCAACAGCCGAAGCCAATTACAGGGACACTAAATACATTTCAAAATACAAGATGACAGATTAGTCTAATAATTAGTACATAAATTATTCGTGATAATATAGAATGCTAAACGCTTAGTGAACATGGCATTAACTCTTAACTAATGACTTTTCTAAAATAAAAATAAAAACAAAAAAGAAAACTTTTTTACACTAGAAATATAAAATAGTACAAAACAAAAACAAAAAAAACCCAATAATTAATGATAAGTGTCATTACGTAGCGACACCAGTATGGATGCAAGTGTGTTAGCAGATAGAGGTTGATTGTATCCCAATAAATCTAATACACATTCAGAGTCTGACAACAGAAAGTTACAGACATCAGTGAGTCTGTACAAAAGCAGAAGTCTGCGACCAATTCGTTTTAGCAAATGGAACTTCTAAAAGACGAGCTGATCTAGAATTCCGTGTAGGGACATAAAAGGGCAACAGTGCAAGAAATCGCGAGCAGTAAGTGTAGTTTCTGCAAATACTTTTCATAAACATGACCGAAGAACATATTCTTCTCTCCTCCAAAGTAAGCATGTCAACCCTCTTACATAACTCAAAGTAATCAGTACCAATTGCAGGATACTGACCCTCAGTTTTATAGTGAAGGTACTTCAAAAATCTACGTTGAATTTTTTCAAGACTAAGAATGTACTTTTTATAAACTTATAACTTATTAATTTAATGTTATTTTCAAATTAATTTATAATTATAACAATAAACTTTAGACAATGAATAATTAATTTTTTGATAGATAAATTAGTTTTATATAATTCAAATTGAAATTAAAATTTAAATAATTGATTTTGAATAATGAAAATTAATTTTACATTATATATATTCAATTTTTGATTATAAATATTAATTTTGAAGTATTAAAATTAATTTTATATTCTAAAAATTGACTTTAGATCATTAATATTGAATGTTAAATTATTAAAGTTGATTTAAAACTATCAAAATTAATTTTAGATGAATGGTAATTAGATAATTAATAAATAAATTAATATAAGATTATTAATAATCAATTTTCAACAATAAAAATCAATAATATATCATAAATCATTGGTTCTTGTTGTTAAAATTAATTGTTGAGAATATATAATTGTTTATTACATATAAAAATTGATTTTAGACTATGAATAATTAATTTAAAATTATTGAAATTAATTTATTGTTATAGCTATGAACTTTAGACACCATAATTAATTTCATATTATAAAATTTAATTCGAGTCATAAATAATTTGATTCATGATAACAATTTTGATTTTATATTATAAAAATTGATTATCAATCAAAATCAACAGATTTTTGAATTATAAAGATAATTTTTAGATTATAAATATTTAAATCTACATTATTAATATCAATTTTTAATTATTTAAATTAATTTCGAATAATTAAAACAAACTGATGAGAATAAATAATATATTATATATTATAAAAATTAATTTTGATTATGAATAATTCACTACATGATGGAAAATTGATTTAATATTGAAAAAATTGTATTTAAATTTAAAATACGTAATTTCGAATTTCAAATATTCTTCCAGATTATAAATATTAAACTTTAAATTATAAATATCAATTTTGGATTA